>NW_025063565.1:0-36099 GCF_018153295.1 Drosophila grimshawi
TCGAAGAATATCCCTTAATATCTTTCTTAGATGAGTCGGAAGTCAAATTATTTTAATGCAGTTTTGTTCCAAAGATCAAGTGAATTCTAAAAACACCTTTATAATTGAAATGGGGCAAATTTTTGACGAAGATATGGCCATTTATTTCAAGGTAGACCCTATTTAATGCTTTCCATATATTTTCTATTTATCGAAGAATATCCCTTAATATCTTTCTTAGATGAGTCGGAAGTCAAATTATTTTAATGCAGTTTTGTTCCAAAGATCAAGTGAATTCTAAAAACACCTTTATAATTGAAATGGGGCAATTTTTGACGAAGATATGGCCATTTATTTCAAGGTAGACCCTATTTAATGCTTTCCATATATTTTCTATTTATCGAAGAATATCCCTTAATATCTTTCTTAGATGAGTCGGAAGTCAAATTATTTTAATGCAGTTTTGTTCCAAAGATCGAGTGAATTCTAAAAACACCTTTATAATTGAAATGGGGCAATTTTTGACGAAGATATGGCCATTTATTTCAAGGTAGACCCTATTTAATGCTTTCCATATATTTTCTATTTATCGAAGAATATCCCTTAATATCTTTCTTAGATGAGTCGGAAGTCAAATTATTTTAATGCAGTTTTGTTCCAAAGATCGAGTGAATTCTAAAAACACCTTTATAATTGAAATGGGGCAATTTTTGACGAAGATATGGCCATTTATTTCAAGGTAGACCCTATTTAATGCTTTCCATATATTTTCTATTTATCGAAGAATATCCCTTAATATCTTTCTTAGATGAGTCGGAAGTCAAATTATTTTAATGCAGTTTTGTTCCAAAGATCGAGTGAATTCTAAAAACACCTTTATAATTGAAATGGGGCAATTTTTGACGAAGATATGGCCATTTATTTCAAGGTAGACCCTATTTAATGCTTTCCATATATTTTCTATTTATCGAAGAATATCCCTTAATATCTTTCTTAGATGAGTCGGAAGTCAAATTATTTTAATGCAGTTTTGTTCCAAAGATCAAGTGAATTCTAAAAACACCTTTATAATTGAAATGGGGCAATTTTTGACGAAGATATGGCCATTTATTTCAAGGTAGACCCTATTTAATGCTTTCCATATATTTTCTATTTATCGAAGAATATCCCTTAATATCTTTCTTAGATGAGTCGGAAGTCAAATTATTTTAATGCAGTTTTGTTCCAAAGATCAAGTGAATTCTAAAAACACCTTTATAATTGAAATGGGGCAATTTTTGACGAAGATATGGCCATTTATTTCAAGGTAGACCCTATTTAATGCTTTCCATATATTTTCTATTTATCGAAGAATATCCCTTAATATCTTTCTTAGATGAGTCGGAAGTCAAATTATTTTAATGCAGTTTTGTTCCAAAGATCAAGTGAATTCTAAAAACACCTTTATAATTGAAATGGGGCAATTTTTGACGAAGATATGGCCATTTATTTCAAGGTAGACCCTATTTAATGCTTTCCATATATTTTCTATTTATCGAAGAATATCCCTTAATATCTTTCTTAGATGAGTCGGAAGTCAAATTATTTTAATGCAGTTTTGTTCCAAAGATCAAGTGAATTCTAAAAACACCTTTATAATTGAAATGGGGCAATTTTTGACGAAGATATGGCCATTTATTTCAAGGTAGACCCTATTTAATGCTTTCCATATATTTTCTATTTATCGAAGAATATCCCTTAATATCTTTCTTAGATGAGTCGGAAGTCAAATTATTTTAATGCAGTTTTGTTCCAAAGATCAAGTGAATTCTAAAAACACCTTTATAATTGAAATGGGGCAATTTTTGACGAAGATATGGCCATTTATTTCAAGGTAGACCCTATTTAATGCTTTCCATATATTTTCTATTTATCGAAGAATATCCCTTAATATCTTTCTTAGATGAGTCGGAAGTCAAATTATTTTAATGCAGTTTTGTTCCAAAGATCAAGTGAATTCTAAAAACACCTTTATAATTGAAATGGGGCAATTTTTGACGAAGATATGGCCATTTATTTCAAGGTAGACCCTATTTAATGCTTTCCATATATTTTCTATTTATCGAAGAATATCCCTTAATATCTTTCTTAGATGAGTCGGAAGTCAAATTATTTTAATGCAGTTTTGTTCCAAAGATCGAGTGAATTCTAAAAACACCTTTATAATTGAAATGGGGCAATTTTTGACGAAGATATGGCCATTTATTTCAAGGTAGACCCTATTTAATGCTTTCCATATATTTTCTATTTATCGAAGAATATCCCTTAATATCTTTCTTAGATGAGTCGGAAGTCAAATTATTTTAATGCAGTTTTGTTCCAAAGATCAAGTGAATTCTAAAAACACCTTTATAATTGAAATGGGGCAATTTTTGACGAAGATATGGCCATTTATTTCAAGGTAGACCCTATTTAATGCTTTCCATATATTTTCTATTTATCGAAGAATATCCCTTAATATCTTTCTTAGATGAGTCGGAAGTCAAATTATTTTAATGCAGTTTTTTTTCAAAGATCAAGTGAATTCTAAAAACACCTTTATAATTGAAATGGGGCAATTTTTGACGAAGATATGGCCATTTATTTCAAGGTAGACCCTATTTAATGCTTTCCATATATTTTCTATTTATCGAAGAATATCCCTTAATATCTTTCTTAGATGAGTCGGAAGTCAAATTATTTTAATGCAGTTTTGTTCCAAAGATCGAGCGAATTCTAAAAACACCTTTATAATTGAAATGGGGCAATTTTTGACGAAGATATGGCCATTTATTTCAAGGTAGACCCTATTTAATGCTTTCCATATATTTTCTATTTATCGAAGAATATCCCTTAATATCTTTCTTAGATGAGTCGGGAAGTCAAATTATTTTAATGCAGTTTTGTTCCAAAGATCGAGCGAATTCTAAAAACACCTTTATAATTGAAATGGGGGCAATTTTTGACGAAGATATGGCCATTTATTTCAAGGTAGACCCTATTTAATGCTTTCCATATATTTTCTATTTATCGAAGAATATCCCTTAATATCTTTCTTAGATGAGTCGGAAGTCAAATTATTTTAATGCAGTTTTGTTCCAAAGATCAAGTGAATTCTAAAAACACCTTTATAATTGAAATGGGGCAATTTTTGACGAAGATATGGCCATTTATTTCAAGGTAGACCCTATTTAATGCTTTCCATATATTTTCTATTTATCGAAGAATATCCCTTAATATCTTTCTTAGATGAGTCGGAAGTCAAATTATTTTAATGCAGTTTTGTTCCAAAGATCAAGTGAATTCTAAAAACACCTTTATAATTGAAATGGGGCAATTTTTGACGAAGATATGGCCATTTATTTCCAAGGTTGACCCTATTTAATGCTTTCCATATATTTTCTATTTATCGAAGAATATCCCTTAATATCTTTCTTAGATGAGTCGGAAGTCAAATTATTTTAATGCAGTTTTGTTCCAAAGATCAAGTGAATTCTAAAAACACCTTTATAATTGAAATGGGGCAATTTTTGACGAAGATATGGCCATTTATTTCAAGGTAGACCCTATTTAATGCTTTCCATATATTTTCTATTTATCGAAGAATATCCCTTAATATCTTTCTTAGATGAGTCGGAAGTCAAATTATTTTAATGCAGTTTTGTTCCAAAGATCGAGTGAATTCTAAAAACACCTTTATAATTGAAATGGGGCAATTTTTGACGAAGATATGGCCATTTATTTCAAGGTAGACCCTATTTAATGCTTTCCATATATTTTCTATTTATCGAAGAATATCCCTTAATATCTTTCTTAGATGAGTCGGAAGTCAAA
This sequence comes from Drosophila grimshawi, assembly GCF_018153295.1. Classification (NCBI taxonomy): domain Eukaryota; kingdom Metazoa; phylum Arthropoda; class Insecta; order Diptera; family Drosophilidae; genus Drosophila; species Drosophila grimshawi. Next base: position 3,832 of record NW_025063565.1, read on the forward strand.
TTATTTTAATGCAGTTTTGTTCCAAAGATCAAGTGAATTCTAAAAACACCTTTATAATTGAAATGGGGCAATTTTTGACGAAGATATGGCCATTTATTTCAAGGTAGACCCTATTTAATGCTTTCCATATATTTTCTATTTATCGAAGAATATCCCTTAATATCTTTCTTAGATGAGTCGGAAGTCAAATTATTTTAATGCAGTTTTGTTCCAAAGATCGAGTGAATTCTAAAAACACCTTTATAATTGAAATGGGGCAATTTTTGACGAAGATATGGCCATTTATTTCAAGGTAGACCCTATTTAATGCTTTCCATATATTTTCTATTTATCGAAGAATATCCCTTAATATCTTTCTTAGATGAGTCGGAAGTCAAATTATTTTAATGCAGTTTTGTTCCAAAGATCAAGTGAATTCTAAAAACACCTTTATAATTGAAATGGGGCAATTTTTGACGAAGATATGGCCATTTATTTCAAGGTAGACCCTATTTAATGCTTTCCATATATTTTCTATTTATCGAAGAATATCCCTTAATATCTTTCTTAGATGAGTCGGAAGTCAAATTATTTTAATGCAGTTTTGTTTCAAAGATCAAGTGAATTCTAAAAACACCTTTATAATTGAAATGGGGCAATTTTTGACGAAGATATGGCCATTTATTTCAAGGTAGACCCTATTTAATGCTTTCCATATATTTTCTATTTATCGAAGAATATCCCTTAATATCTTTCTTAGATGAGTCGGAAGTCAAATTATTTTAATGCAGTTTTGTTCCAAAGATCAAGTGAATTCTAAAAACACCTTTATAATTGAAATGGGGCAATTTTTGACGAAGATATGGCCATTTATTTCAAGGTAGACCCTATTTAATGCTTTCCATATATTTTCTATTTATCGAAGAATATCCCTTAATATCTTTCTTAGATGAGTCGGAAGTCAAATTATTTTAATGCAGTTTTGTTCCAAAGATCAAGTGAATTCTAAAAACACCTTTATAATTGAAATGGGGCAATTTTTGACGAAGATATGGCCATTTATTTCAAGGTAGACCCTATTTAATGCTTTCCATATATTTTCTATTTATCGAAGAATATCCCTTAATATCTTTTCTTAGATGAGTCGGAAGTCAAATTATTTTAATGCAGTTTTGTTCCAAAGATCAAGTGAATTCTAAAAACACCTTTATAATTGAAATGGGGCAATTTTTGACGAAGATATGGCCATTTATTTCAAGGTAGACCCTATTTAATGCTTTCCATATATTTTCTATTTATCGAAGAATATCCCTTAATATCTTTCTTAGATGAGTCGGAAGTCAAATTATTTTAATGCAGTTTTGTTCCAAAGATCAAGTGAATTCTAAAAACACCTTTATAATTGAAATGGGGCAATTTTTGACGAAGATATGGCCATTTATTTCAAGGTAGACCCTATTTAATGCTTTCCATATATTTTCTATTTATCGAAGAATATCCCTTAATATCTTTCTTAGATGAGTCGGAAGTCAAATTATTTTAATGCAGTTTTGTTTCAAAGATTGAGTGAATTCTAAAAACACCTTTATAATTGAAATGGGGCAATTTTTGACGAAGATATGGCCATTTATTTCAAGGTAGACCCTATTTAATGCTTTCCATATATTTTCTATTTATCGAAGAATATCCCTTAATATCTTTCTTAGATGAGTCGGAAGTCAAATTATTTTAATGCAGTTTTGTTCCAAAGATCAAGCGAATTCTAAAAACACCTTTATAATTGAAATGGGGCAATTTTTGACGAAGATATGGCCATTTATTTCAAGGTAGACCCTATTTAATGCTTTCCATATATTTTCTATTTATCGAAGAATATCCCTTAATATCTTTCTTAGATGAGTCGGAAGTCAAATTATTTTAATGCAGTTTTGTTCCAAAGATCGAGTGAATTCTAAAAACACCTTTATAATTGAAATGGGGCAATTTTTGACGAAGATATGGCCATTTATTTCAAGGTAGACCCTATTTAATGCTTTCCATATATTTTCTATTTATCGAAGAATATCCCTTAATATCTTTCTTAGATGAGTCGGAAGTCAAATTATTTTAATGCAGTTTTGTTCCAAAGATCAAGTGAATTCTAAAAACACCTTTATAATTGAAATGGGGCAATTTTTGACGAAGATATGGCCATTTATTTCAAGGTAGACCCTATTTAATGCTTTCCATATATTTTCTATTTATCGAAGAATATCCCTTAATATCTTTCTTAGATGAGTCGGAAGTCAAATTATTTTAATGCAGTTTTGTTCCAAAGATCAAGTGAATTCTAAAAACACCTTTATAATTGAAATGGGGCAATTTTTGACGAAGATATGGCCATTTATTTCAAGGTAGACCCTATTTAATGCTTTCCATATATTTTCTATTTATCGAAGAATATCCCTTAATATCTTTCTTAGATGAGTCGGAAGTCAAATTATTTTAATGCAGTTTTGTTCCAAAGATCAAGTGAATTCTAAAAACACCTTTATAATTGAAATGGGGCAATTTTTGACGAAGATATGGCCATTTATTTCAAGGTAGACCCTATTTAATGCTTTCCATATATTTTCTATTTATCGAAGAATATCCCTTAATATCTTTCTTAGATGAGTCGGAAGTCAAATTATTTTAATGCAGTTTTGTTCCAAAGATCAAGTGAATTCTAAAAACACCTTTATAATTGAAATGGGGCAATTTTTGACGAAGATATGGCCATTTATTTCAAGGTAGACCCTATTTAATGCTTTCCATATATTTTCTATTTATCGAAGAATATCCCTTAATATCTTTCTTAGATGAGTCGGAAGTCAAATTATTTTAATGCAGTTTTGTTCCAAAGATCAAGTGAATTCTAAAAACACCTTTATAATTGAAATGGGGCAATTTTTGACGAAGATATGGCCATTTATTTCAAGGTAGACCCTATTTAATGCTTTCCATATATTTTCTATTTATCGAAGAATATCCCTTAATATCTTTCTTAGATGAGTCGGAAGTCAAATTATTTTAATGCAGTTTTGTTCCAAAGATCAAGTGAATTCTAAAAACACCTTTATAATTGAAATGGGGCAATTTTTGACGAAGATATGGCCATTTATTTCAAGGTAGACCCTATTTAATGCTTTCCATATATTTTCTATTTATCGAAGAATATCCCTTAATATCTTTCTTAGATGAGTCGGAAGTCAAATTATTTTAATGCAGTTTTGTTCCAAAGATCAAGTGAATTCTAAAAACACCTTTATAATTGAAATGGGGCAATTTTTGACGAAGATATGGCCATTTATTTCAAGGTAGACCCTATTTAATGCTTTCCATATATTTTCTATTTATCGAAGAATATCCCTTAATATCTTTCTTAGATGAGTCGGAAGTCAAATTATTTTAATGCAGTTTTGTTCCAAAGATCAAGTGAATTCTAAAAACACCTTTATAATTGAAATGGGGCAATTTTTGACGAAGATATGGCCATTTATTTCAAGGTAGACCCTATTTAATGCTTTCCATATATTTTCTATTTATCGAAGAATATCCCTTAATATCTTTCTTAGATGAGTCGGAAGTCAAATTATTTTAATGCAGTTTTGTTCCAAAGATCAAGTGAATTCTAAAAACACCTTTATAATTGAAATGGGGCAATTTTTGACGAAGATATGGCCATTTATTTCAAGGTAGACCCTATTTAATGCTTTCCATATATTTTCTATTTATCGAAGAATATCCCTTAATATCTTTCTTAGATGAGTCGGAAGTCAAATTATTTTAATGCAGTTTTGTTCCAAAGATCAAGTGAATTCTAAAAACACCTTTATAATTGAAATGGGGCAATTTTTGACGAAGATATGGCCATTTATTTCAAGGTAGACCCTATTTAATGCTTTCCATATATTTTCTATTTATCGAAGAATATCCCTTAATATCTTTCTTAGATGAGTCGGAAGTCAAATTATTTTAATGCAGTTTTGTTCCAAAGATCAAGTGAATTCTAAAAACACCTTTATAATTGAAATGGGGCAATTTTTGACGAAGATATGGCCATTTATTTCAAGGTAGACCCTATTTAATGCTTTCCATATATTTTCTATTTATCGAAGAATATCCCTTAATATCTTTCTTAGATGAGTCGGAAGTCAAATTATTTTAATGCAGTTTTGTTCCAAAGATCAAGTGAATTCTAAAAACACCTTTATAATTGAAATGGGGCAATTTTTGACGAAGATATGGCCATTTATTTCAAGGTAGACCCTATTTAATGCTTTCCATATATTTTCTATTTATCGAAGAATATCCCTTAATATCTTTCTTAGATGAGTCGGAAGTCAAATTATTTTAATGCAGTTTTGTTCCAAAGATCAAGTGAATTCTAAAAACACCTTTATAATTGAAATGGGGCAATTTTTGACGAAGATATGGCCATTTATTTCAAGGTAGACCCTATTTAATGCTTTCCATATATTTTCTATTTATCGAAGAATATCCCTTAATATCTTTCTTAGATGAGTCGGAAGTCAAATTATTTTAATGCAGTTTTGTTCCAAAGATCAAGTGAATTCTAAAAACACCTTTATAATTGAAATGGGGCAATTTTTGACGAAGATATGGCCATTTATTTCAAGGTAGACCCTATTTAATGCTTTCCATATATTTTCTATTTATCGAAGAATATCCCTTAATATCTTTCTTAGATGAGTCGGAAGTCAAATTATTTTAATGCAGTTTTGTTCCAAAGATCAAGTGAATTCTAAAAACACCTTTATAATTGAAATGGGGCAATTTTTGACGAAGATATGGCCATTTATTTCAAGGTAGACCCTATTTAATGCTTTCCATATATTTTCTATTTATCGAAGAATATCCCTTAATATCTTTCTTAGATGAGTCGGAAGTCAAATTATTTTAATGCAGTTTTGTTCCAAAGATCAAGTGAATTCTAAAAACACCTTTATAATTGAAATGGGGCAATTTTTGACGAAGATATGGCCATTTATTTCAAGGTAGACCCTATTTAATGCTTTCCATATATTTTCTATTTATCGAAGAATATCCCTTAATATCTTTCTTAGATGAGTCGGAAGTCAAATTATTTTAATGCAGTTTTGTTCCAAAGATCAAGTGAATTCTAAAAACACCTTTATAATTGAAATGGGGCAATTTTTGACGAAGATATGGCCATTTATTTCAAGGTAGACCCTATTTAATGCTTTCCATATATTTTCTATTTATCGAAGAATATCCCTTAATATCTTTCTTAGATGAGTCGGAAGTCAAATTATTTTAATGCAGTTTTGTTCCAAAGATCAAGTGAATTCTAAAAACACCTTTATAATTGAAATGGGGCAATTTTTGACGAAGATATGGCCATTTATTTCAAGGTAGACCCTATTTAATGCTTTCCATATATTTTCTATTTATCGAAGAATATCCCTTAATATCTTTCTTAGATGAGTCGGAAGTCAAATTATTTTAATGCAGTTTTGTTCCAAAGATCAAGTGAATTCTAAAAACACCTTTATAATTGAAATGGGGCAATTTTTGACGAAGATATGGCCATTTATTTCAAGGTAGACCCTATTTAATGCTTTCCATATATTTTCTATTTATCGAAGAATATCCCTTAATATCTTTCTTAGATGAGTCGGAAGTCAAATTATTTTAATGCAGTTTTGTTTCAAAGATCAAGTGAATTCTAAAAACACCTTTATAATTGAAATGGGGCAATTTTTGACGAAGATATGGCCATTTATTTCAAGGTAGACCCTATTTAATGCTTTCCATATATTTTCTATTTATCGAAGAATATCCCTTAATATCTTTCTTAGATGAGTCGGAAGTCAAATTATTTTAATGCAGTTTTGTTCCAAAGATCAAGTGAATTCTAAAAACACCTTTATAATTGAAATGGGGCAATTTTTGACGAAGATATGGCCATTTATTTCAAGGTAGACCCTATTTAATGCTTTCCATATATTTTCTATTTATCGAAGAATATCCCTTAATATCTTTCTTAGATGAGTCGGAAGTCAAATTATTTTAATGCAGTTTTGTTCCAAAGATCAAGTGAATTCTAAAAACACCTTTATAATTGAAATGGGGCAATTTTTGACGAAGATATGGCCATTTATTTCAAGGTAGACCCTATTTAATGCTTTCCATATATTTTCTATTTATCGAAGAATATCCCTTAATATCTTTCTTAGATGAGTCGGAAGTCAAATTATTTTAATGCAGTTTTGTTCCAAAGATCAAGTGAATTCTAAAAACACCTTTATAATTGAAATGGGGCAATTTTTGACGAAGATATGGCCATTTATTTCAAGGTAGACCCTATTTAATGCTTTCCATATATTTTCTATTTATCGAAGAATATCCCTTAATATCTTTCTTAGATGAGTCGGAAGTCAAATTATTTTAATGCAGTTTTGTTCCAAAGATCAAGTGAATTCTAAAAACACCTTTATAATTGAAATGGGGCAATTTTTGACGAAGATATGCCCATTTATTTCAAGGTTGACCCTATTTAATGCTTTCCATATATTTTCTATTTATCGAAGAATATCCCTTAATATCTTTCTTAGATGAGTCGGAAGTCAAATTATTTTAATGCAGTTTTGTTCCAAAGATCAAGTGAATTCTAAAAACACCTTTATAATTGAAATGGGGCAATTTTTGACGAAGATATGGCCATTTATTTCAAGGTAGATCCTATTTAATGCTTTCCATATATTTTCTATTTATCGAAGAATATCCCTTAATATCTTTCTTAGGTGAGTCGAAAGTCAAATTATTTTAATGCAGTTTTGTTCCAAGGATTGAGTGAATTCTAAAAACACCTTTATAATTGTAATGGGGCAATTTTTGACGAAGATATGGCCATTTATTTCAAGGTAGACCCTATTTAATGCTTTCCATATATTTTCTATTTATCGAAGAATATCCCTTAAATATCTTTCTTAGATGAGTCGGAAGTCAAATTATTTTAATGCAGTTTTGTTCCAAAGATTAAGTGAATTCTAAAAACACCTTTATAAATTAAATGGGGCAATTTTTGACGAAGATATGGCCATTTATTTCAAGGTAGACCCTATTTAATGCTGTCCATATATTTTCTATTTATCGAAGAATATCCCTTAATATCTTTCTTAGATGAGTCGGAAGTCAAATTATTTTAATGCAGTTTTGTTCCAAAGATCAAGTGAATTCTAAAAACACCTTTATAATTGAAATTGGGCAATTTTAGATGAAGATATGGCCATTTATTTCAAGGTAGACCCTATTTAATGCTTTCAATATATTTTCTATTTATCGAAGAATATCCCTTAATATCTTTCTTAGATGAGTCGAAAGTCAAATTATTTTCATGCAGTTTGTTTCCAAAGATCAAGTGAATTCTAAAACCACCTTTATAAATTAAATGGGGCAATTTTTGACGAAGATATGGCCATTTATTTCAAGGTAGACCCTATTTAATGCTTTCCATAAATTTTCTATTTATCGAAGAATATCCCTTAATATCTTTCTTAGATGAGTCGGAAGTCAAATTATTTTAAAGCAGTTTTGTTTCAAAGATTAAGCGAATTCTAAAAACACCTTTATAATTGAAGTGGGGCAATTTTTGACGAAGATATGGCTATTTATTTCAATGTAGACCCTATTTAATGCTTTCCATATATTTTCTATTTATCGAAGAATATCCCTTAATATCTTTTTTAGATGAGTCGGAAGTCAAATTATTTTAATGCAGTTTTGTTGCAAAGATTAAGCGAATTCTAAAAACACCTTTATAATTGAAGTGGGGCAATTTTTGACGAAGATATGGCCATTTATTTCAAGGTAGACCCTATTTAATGCTTTCCATATATTTTCTTTTTATCGAATATCCCTTAATATCTTTCTTAGATGAGTCGGAAGTCAAATTATTTTAGTGCAGTTTTGTTCCAAAGATCAAGTGAATTCTAAAAACACCTTTATATTTGAAATGGGGCAATTTTTGACGAAGATATGGCCATTTATTTCAAGGTAGACCCTATTTAATGCTTTCCATATATTTTCTATTTATCGAAGAATATCCCTGAATATCTTTCTTAGATGAGTCGGAAGTCAAATTATTTTAATGCAGTTTTGTTCCAAAGATCAAGTGAATTCTAAAAACACCTTTATAATTGAAATGGGGCAATTTTTGACGAAGATATGGCCATTTATTTCAAGGTAGACCCTATTTAATGCTTTCCATATATTTTCTATTTATCGAAGAATATCCCTTAATATCTTTCTTAGATGAGTCGGAAGTCAAATTATTTTAATGCAGTTTTGTTCCAAAGATCAAGTGAATTCTAAAAACACCTTTATAATTGAAATGGGGCAATTTTTGACGAAGATATGGCCATTTATTTCAAGGTAGACCCTATTTAATGCTTTCCATATATTTTCTATTTATCGAAGAATATCCCTTAATATCTTTCTTAGATGAGTCGGAAGTCAAATTATTTTAATGCAGTTTTGTTCCAAAGATTAAGTGAATTCTAAAAACACCTTTATAATTGAAATGGGGCAATTTTTGACGAAGATATGGCCATTTATTTCAAGGTAGACCCTATTTAATGCTTTCCATATATTTTCTTTTTATCGAAGAATATCCCTTAATATCTTTCTTAGATGAGTCGGAAGTCAAATTATTTTAATGCAGTTTTGTTCCAAAGATCAAGTGAATTCTAAAAACACCTTTATAATTGAAATGGGGCAATTTTTGACGAAGATATGGCCATTTATTTCAAGGTAGACCCTATTTAATGCTTTCCATATATTTTCTATTTATCGAAGAATATCCCTTAATATCTTTCTTAGATGAGTCGGAAGTCAAATTATTTTAATGCAGTTTTGTTCCAAAGATCAAGCGAATTCTAAAAACACCTTTATAATTGAAATGGGGCAATTTTTGACGAAGATATGGCCATTTATTTCAAGGTAGACCCTATTTAATGCTTTCCATATATTTTCTATTTATCGAAGAATATCCCTTAATATCTTTCTTAGATGAGTCGGAAGTCAAATTATTTTAATGCAGTTTTGTTCCAAAGATCAAGTGAATTCTAAAAACACCTTTATAATTGAAATGGGGCAATTTTTGACGAAGATATGGCCATTTATTTCAAGGTAGACCCTATTTAATGCTTTCCATATATTTTCTATTTATCGAAGAATATCCCTTAATATCTTTCTTAGATGAGTCGGAAGTCAAATTATTTTAGAGCAGTTTTGTTCCAAAGATCAAGTGAATTCTAAAAACACCTTTATAATTGAAGTGGGGCAATTTTTGACGAAGATATGGCCATTTATTTCAAGGTAGACCCTATTTAATGCTTTCCATATATTTTCTATTTATCGAAGAATATCCCTTAATATCTTTCTTAGATGAGTCGGAAGTCAAATTATTTTAATGCAGTTTTGTTCCAAAGATCAAGTGAATTCTAAAAACACCTTTATAATTGAAATGGGGCAATTTTTGACGAAGATATGCCCATTTATTTCAAGGTTGACCCTATTTAATGCTTTCCATATATTTTCTATTTATCGAAGAATATCCCTTAATATCTTTACTAGATGAGTCGGAAGTCAAATTATTTTAATGCAGTTTTGTTTCAAACATTAAGCGAATTCTAAAAACACCTTTATAATGGAAATTGGGCAATTTTAGATGAAGATATGGCCATTTATTTCAAGGTAGACCCTATTTAATGCTTTCCATATATTTTCTATTTATCGAAGAATATCCCTTAATATCTTTCTTAGGTGAGTCGAAAGTCAAATTATTTTAATGCAGTTTTGTTCCAAAGATTGAGTGAATTCTAAAAACACCTTTATAATTGAAATGGGGCAATTTTTGACGAAGATATGGCCATTTATTTCAAGGTAGACCCTATTTAATGCTTTCCATATATTTTCTATTTATCGAAGAATATCCCTTAATATCTTTCTTAGATGAGTCGGAAGTCAAATTATTTTAATGCAGTTTTGTTTCAAAGATCGAGTGAATTCTAAAAACACCTTAATAATTGAAATGGGGCAATTTTTGAAGAAGATATGGCCATTTATTTCAAGGTAGAGCCTATTAAATGCTTTCCATATATTTTCTATTTATCGAAGAATATCTTTTAATATCTTTCTTAGATGAGTCGGAAGTCAAATTATTTTAATGCAGTTTTGTTCCAAAGATTGAGTGAATTCTAAAAACACCTTTATAATTGAAATGGGGCAATTTTTGACGAAGATATGGCCATTTATTTCAAGGTAGACCCTATTTAATGCTTTCCATATATTTTCTATTTAACGAAGAATATCCCTTAATATATTTCTTAGATGAGTCGGAAGTCAAATTATTTTAATGCAGTTTTGTTCCAAAGATCAAGCGAATTCTAAAAACACCTTTATAATTGAAGTGGGGCAATTTTTGACGAAGATATGGCCATTTATTTCAAGGTAGATCCTATTTAATGCATTCCATATATTTTCTATTTATCGAAGAATATCCCTTAATATCTTTCTTAGTTGAGTCGGAAGTCAAATTATTTTAATGCACTTTTGTTCCAAAGATCAAGTGAATTCTAAAAACACCTTTATAATTGAAATTGGGCAATTTTAGATGAAGATATGGCCATTTATTTCAAGGTATACCCTATTTAATGCTTTGCATATATTTTCTATTTATCGAAGAATATCCCTTAATATCTTTTTTAGATGAGTCGGAAGTCAAATTATTTTAATGCAGTTTTGTTCCAAAGATCAAGTGAATTCTAAAAACACCTTTATAATTGAAGTGGGGCAATTTTTGACGAAGATATGGCCATTTATTTCAAGGTAGAGCCTATTTAATGCTTTCCATATATTTTCTATTTATCGAAGAATATCCCTTAATATCTTTCTTAGATGAGTCGGAAGTCAAATTATTTTAAAGCAGTTTTGTTCCAAAGATCGAGTGAATTCTAAAAACACCTTTATAATTGAAATGGGGCAATTTTTGACGAAGATATGGCCATTTATTTCAAGGTAGACCCTATTTAATGCTTTCCATATTATTTCTATTTATCGAAGAATATCCCTTAATATCTTTCTTAGATGAGTCGGAAGTCAAATTATTTTAATGCAGTTTTTTTCCAAAGATCAAGTGAATTCTAAAAACACCTTTATAATTGAAATGGGGCAATTTTTGACGAAGATATGCCCATTTATTTCAAGGTTGACCCTATTTAATGCTTTCCATATATTTTCTATTTATCGAAGAATATCCCTTAATATCTTTCTTAGATGAGTTGGAAGTCAAATTATTTTAATGCAGTTTTGTTCCAAAGATCAAGTGAATTCTAAAAACACCTTTATAATTGAAATGGGGCAATTTTTGACGAAGATATGGCCATTTATTTCAAGGTTGACCCTATTTAATGCTTTCCATATATTTTCTATTTATCGAAGTATGTCCCTTAATATCTTTCTTAGATGAGTCGGAAGTCAAATTATTTTAAAGCAGTTTTGTTCCAAAGAGCAAGTGAATTCCTAAAAACACCTTTATAATTGAAATGGGGCAATTTTTGACGAAGATATGGCCATTTATTTCAATGTAGATCCTATTTAATGCTTTCCATATATTTTCTATTTATCGAAGAATATCCCTTAATATCTTTCTTAGGTGAGTCGAAAGTCAAATTATTTTAATGCAGTTTTGTTCCAAGGATTGAGTGAATTCTAAAAACACCTTTATAATTGTAATGGGGCAATTTTTGACGAAGATATGGCCATTTATTTCAAGGTAGACCCTATTTAATGCTTTCCATATATTTTCTATTTATCGAAGAATATCCCTTAATATCTTTCTTAGATGAGTCGGAAGTCAAATTATTTTAATGCAGTTTTGTTTCAAAGATCAAGTGAATTCTAAAAACACCTTTATAAATTAAATGGGGCAATTTTTGACGAAGATATGGCCATTTATTTCAAGGTAGACCCTATTTAATGCTGTCCATATATTTTCTATTTATCGAAGAATATCCCTTAATATCTTTCTTAGATGAGTCGGAAGTCAAATTATTTTAATGCAGTTTTGTTCCAAAGATCAAGTTAATTTTAAAAACACCTTTATAATTGAAATTGGGCAATTTTAGATGAAGATATGGCCATTTATTTCAAGGTAGACCCTATTTAATGCTTTCAATATATTTTCTATTTATCGAAGAATATCCCTTAATATCTTTCTTAGATGAGTCGAAAGTCAAATTATTTTCATGCAGTTTGTTTCCAAAGATCAAGTGAATTCTAAAAACCCCTTTATAATTGAAATGGGGCAATTTTTGACGAAGATATGGCCATTTATTTCAAGGTAGACCCTATTTAATGCTTTCCATAAATTTTCTATTTATCGAAGAATATCCCTTAATATCTTTCTTAGATGAGTCGGAAGTCAAATTATTTTAAAGCAGTTTTGTTTCAAAGATTAAGCGAATTCTAAAACAACCTTTATAATTGAAGTGGGGCAATTTTTGACGAAGATATGGCTATTTATTTCAATGTAGACCCTATTTAATGCTTTCCATATATTTTCTATTTATCGAAGAATATCCCTTAATATCGTTTTTAGATGAGTCGGAAGTCAAATTATTTTAATGCAGTTTTGTTGCAAAGATTAAGCGAATTCTAAAAACACCTTTATAATTGAAGTGGGGCAATTTTTGACGAAGATATGGCCATTTATTTCAAGGTAGACCCTATTTAATGCTTTCCATATATTTTCTTTTTATCGAATATCCCTTAATATCTTTCTTAGATGAGTCGGAAGTCAAATTATTTTAGTGCAGTTTTGTTCCAAAGATCAAGTGAATTCTAAAAACACCTTTATATTTGAAATGGGGCAATTTTTGACGAAGATATGGCCATTTATTTCAAGGTAGACCCTATTTAATGCTTTCCATATATTTTCTATTTATCGAAGAATATCCTTGAATATCTTTCTTAGATGAGTCGGAAGTCAAATTATTTTAATGCAGTTTTGTTTCAAAGATCAAGTGAATTCTAAAAACACCTTTATAATTGAAATGGGGCAATTTTTGACGAAGATATGGCCATTTATTTCAAGGTAGACCCTATTTAATGCTTTCCATATATTTTCTATTTATCGAAGAATATCCCTTAATATCTTTCTTAGATGAGTCGGAAGTCAAATTATTTTAAAGCAGTTTTGTTCCAAAGATCAAGTGAATTCTAAAAACACCTTTATAATTGAAATGGGGCAATTTTAGACAAAGATATGGCCATTTATTTCAAGGTTGACCCTATTTAATGTTTGGCTTATATTTTCTATTTATCGAAGAATATCCCTTAATATCTTTCTTAGATGAGTCGGAAGTCAAATTATTTTAATGCAGTTTTGTTCCAAAGATCAAGCGAATTCTAAAAACACCTTTATAATTGAAATGGGACAATTTTTGACGAAGATATGGCCATTTATTTCAAGGTTGACCCTATTTAATGCTTTCCATATATTTTCTATTTATCGAAGTATGTCCCTTAATATCTTTCTTAGATGAGTCGGAAGTCAAATTATTTTAAAGCAGTTTTGTTCCAAAGAGCAAGTGAATTCCAAAAACACCTTTATAATTGAAATGGGGCAATTTTTGACGAAGATATGGCCATTTATTTCAATGTAGATCCTATTTAATGCTTTCCATATATTTTCTATTTATCGAAGAATATCCCTTAATATCTTTCTTAGGTGAGTCGAAAGTCAAATTATTTTAATGCAGTTTTATTCCAAAGATTGAGTGAATTCTAAGAACACCCTTATAATTGTAATGGCGCAATTTTTGACGAAGATATGGCCATTTATTTCAAGGTAGACCCTATTTAATGCTTTCCATATATTTTCTATTTATCGAAGAATATCCCTTAATATCTTTCTTAGATGAGTCGGAAGTCAAATTATTTTAATGCAGTTTTGTTTCAAAGATCAAGTGAATTCTAAAAACACCTTTATAAATTAAATGGGGCAATTTTTGACGAAGATATGGCCATTTATTTCAAGGTAGACCCTATTTAATGCTGTCCATATATTTTCTATTTATCGAAGAATATCCCTTAATATCTTTCTTAGATGAGTCGGAAGTCAAATTATTTTAATGCAGTTTTGTTCCAAAGATCAAGTTAATTTTAAAAACACCTTTATAATTGAAATTGGGCAATTTTAGATGAAGATATGGCCATTTATTTCAAGGTAGACCCTATTTAATGCTTTCAATATATTTTCTATTTATCGAAGAATATCCCTTAATATCTTTCTTAGATGAGTCGAAAGTCAAATTATTTTCATGCAGTTTGTTTCCAAAGATCAAGTGAATTCTAAAAACCCCTTTATAATTGAAATGGGGCAATTTTTGACGAAGATATGGCCATTTATTTCAAGGTAGACACTATTTAATGCTTTCCATATATTTTCTATTTATCGAAGAATATCCCTTAATATCTTTCTTAGATGAGTCGGAAGTCAAATTATTTTAAAGCAGTTTTGTTTCAAAGATTAAGCGAATTCTAAAAACACCTTTATAATTGAAGTGGGGCAATTTTTGACGAAGATATGGCCATTTATTTCAAGGTAGACCCTATTTAATGCTTTCAATATATTTTCTATTTATCGAAGAATATCCCTTAATATCGTTTTTAGATGAGTCGGAAGTCAAATTATTTTAATGCAGTTTTGTTGCAAAGATTAAGCGAATTCTAAAAACACCCTTATAATTGTAATGGCGCAATTTTTGACGAAGATATGGCCATTTATTTCAAGGTAGACCCTATTTAATGCTTTCCATATATTTTCTATTTATCGAAGAATATCCCTTAATATCTTTCTTAGATGAGTCGGAAGTCAAATTATTTTAATGCAGTTTTGTTTCAAAGATCGAGTGAATTCTAAAAACACCTTTATAAATTGAAATGGGGCAATTTGTGACGAAGATATGGCCATTTATTTCAAGGTAGACCCTATTTAATGCTGTCCATATATTTTCTATTTATCGAAGAATATCCCTTAATATCTTTCTTAGATGAGTCGGAAGTCAAATTATTTTAATGCAGTTTGTTTCCAAAGATCAAGTGAATTCTAAAAACCCCTTTATAATTGAAATGGGGCAATTTTTGACGAAGATATGGCCATTTATTTCAAGGTAGACCCTATTTAATGCTTTCCATATATTTTCTTTTATCAAGAATATCCCTTAATATCTTTCTTAGATGAGTCGGAAGTCAAATTATTTTAGTGCAGTTTTGTTCCAAAGATCAAGTGAATTCTAAAAACACCTTTATATTTGAAATGGGGCAATTTTTGACGAAGATATGGCCATTTATTTCAAGGTAGACCCTATTTAATGCTTTCCATATATTTTCTATTTATCGAAGAATATCCCTGAATATCTTTCTTAGATGAGTCGGAAGTCAAATTATTTTAATGCAGTTTTGTTTCAAAGATCAAGTGAATTCTAAAAACACCTTTATAATTGAAATGGGGCAATTTTTGACGAAGATATGGCCATTTATTTCAAGGTAGACCCTATTTAATGCTTTCCATATATTTTCTATTTATCGAAGAATATCCCTTAATATCTTTCTTAGATGAGTCGGAAGTCAAATTATTTTAAAGCAGTTTTGTTCCAAAGATCAAGTGAATTCTAAAAACACCTTTATAATTGAAATGGGGCAATTTTTGACGAAGATATGGCCATTTATTTCAAGGTAGACCCTATTTAATGCTTTCCATATATTTTCTATTTATCGAAGAATATCCCTTAATATCTTTCTTAGATGAGTCGGAAGTCAAATTATTTTAATGCAGTTTTTTTTCAAAGATCAAGCGAATTCTAAAAACACCTTTATAATTGAAATGGGACAATTTTTGACGAAGATATGGCCATTTATTTCAAGGTAGACCCTATTTAATGCTTTCCATATATTTTCTATTTATCGAAGAATATCTTTTAATATCTTTCTTAGATGAGTCGGAAGTCAAATTATTTTAATGCAGTTTTGTTCCAAAGATCGAGTGAATTCTAAAAACACCTTTATAATTGAAATGGGGCAATTTTTGACGAAGATATGGCCATTTATTTCAAGGTAGACCCTATTTAATGCTTTCCATATATTTTCTATTTATCGAAGAATATCCCTTAATATCTTTCTTAGATGAGTCGGAAGTCAAATTATTTTAATGCAGTTTTGTTCCAAAGATCAAGCGAATTCTAAAAACACCTTTATAATTGAAATGGGGCAATTTTTGACGAAGATATGGCCATTTATTTCAAGGTAGATCCTATTTAATGCTTTCCATATATTTTCTATTTATCGAAGAATATCCCTTAATATCTTTCTTAGATGAGTCGGAAGTCAAATTATTTTAATGCACTTTTGTTCCAAAGATCAAGTGAATTCTAAAAACACCTTTATAATTGAAATGGGGCAATTTTTGACGAAGATATGGCCATTTATTTCAAGGTAGACCCTATTTAATGCTTTCCATATATTTTCTATTTATCGAAGAATATCCCTTAATATCTTTCTTAGATGAGTCGGAAGTCAAATTATTTTAATGCAGTTTTGTTCCAAAGATTGAGTGAATTCTAAAAACACCTTTATAATTGAAGTGGGGCAATTTTTGACGAAGATATGGCCATTTATTTCAAGGTAGACCCTATTTAATGTTTGCCTTATATTTTCTATTCATCGAAGAATATCCCTTAATATCTTTCTTAGATGAGTCGGAAGTCAAATTATTTTAATGCGGTTTTGTTTCAAAGATCGAGCGAATTCTAAAAACATCTTTATAATTGAAATGGGGCAATTTTTGACGAAGATATGCCCATTTATTTCAAGGTTGACCCTATTTAATGCTTTCCATATATTTTCTATTTATCGAAGTATATCCCTTAATATCTTTACTAGATGAGTCGGAAGTCAAATTATTTTAGTGCAGTTTTGTTTCAAAGATCAAGTGAATTCTAAAAACACCTTTATAATTGAAATGGGGCAATTTTTGACGAAGATATGGCCATTTATTTCAAGGTAGATCCTATTTAATGCTTTCCATATATTTTCTATTTATCGAAGAATATCCCTTAATATCTTTCTTAGGTGAGTCGAAAGTCAAATTATTTTAATGCAGTTTTGTTCCAAGGATTGAGTGAATTCTAAGAACACCCTTATAATTGTAATGGGGCAATTTTTGACGAAGATATGGCCATTTATTTCAAGGTAGACCCTATTTAATGCTTTCCATATATTTTCTATTTATCGAAGAATATCCCTTAATATCTTTCTTAGATGAGTCGGAAGTCAAATTATTTTAATGCAGTTTTTTTTCAAAGATCAAGTGAATTCTAAAAACACCTTTATAAATGAAATGGGGCAATTTTTGACGAAGATATGGCCATTTATTTCAAGGTAGACCCTATTTAATGCTTTCCATATATTTTCTATTTATCGAAGAATATCCCTTAATATCTTTCTTAGATAAGTCGAAAGTCAAATTATTTTAATGCAGTTTTGTTCCAAAGATCAAGTAAATTCTAAAAACACCTTTATAATTGAAATTGGGCAATTTTTGACGAAGATATGGCCATTTATTTCAAGGTAGACCCTATTTAATGCTTTCAATATATTTTCTATTTATCGAAGAATATCCCTTAATATCTTTCTTAGATGAGTCGGAAGTCAAATTATTTTAATGCAGTTTTGTTCCAAAGATCAAGTGAATTCTAAAAACACCTTTATAATTGAAATGGGGCAATTTTTGACGAAGATATGGCCATTTATTTCAAGGTAGACCCTATTTAATGCTTTCCATAAATTTTCTATTTATCGAAGAATATCCCTTAATATCTTTCTTAGATGAGTCGGAAGTCAAATTATTTTAATGCAGTTTTGTTTCAAAGATTAAGCGAATTCTAAAAACACCTTTATAATTGAAGTGGGGCAATTTTTGACGAAGATATGGCTATTTATTTCAATGTAGACCCTATTTAATGCTTTCCATATATTTTCTATTTATCGAAGAATATCCCTTAATATCTTTTTTAGATGAGTCGGAAGTCAAATTATTTTAATGCAGTTTTGTTCCAAAGATTAAGCGAATTCTAAAAACACCTTTATAATTGAAGTGGGGCAATTTTTGACGAAGATATGGCCATTTATTTCAAGGTAGACCCTATTTAATGCTTTCCATATATTTTCTTTTTATCGAATATCCCTTAATATCTTTCTTAGATGAGTCGGAAGTCAAATTATTTTAGTGCAGTTTTGTTCCAAAGATCAAGTGAATTCTAAAAACACCTTTATATTTGAAATGGGGCAATTTTTGACGAAGATATGGCCATTTATTTCAAGGTAGACCCTATTTAATGCTTTCCATATATTTTCTATTTATCGAAGAATATCCCTGAATATCTTTCTTAGATGAGTCGGAAGTCAAATTATTTTAATGCAGTTTTGTTTCAAAGATCAAGTGAATTCTAAAAACACCTTTATAATTGAAATGGGGCAATTTTTGACGAAGATATGGCCATTTATTTCAAGGTAGACCCTATTTAATGCTTTCCATATATTTTCTATTTATCAAAGAATATCCCTTAATATCTTTCTTAGATGAGTCGGAAGTCAAATTATTTTAATGCAGTTTTGTTCCAAAGATCAAGTGAATTCTAAAAACACCTTTATAATTGAAATGGGGCAATTTTTGACGAAGATATGGCCATTTATTTCAAGGTAGAGCCTATTTAATGCTTTCCATATATTTTCTATTTATCGAATATCCCTTAATATCATTCTTAGATGAGTCGGAAGTCAAATTATTTTAATGCAGTTTTGTTTCAAGGATTAAGCAAACTCTAAAAACACCTTTATAATTGAAATGGGGCAATTTTTGACGAAGATATGGCCATTTATTTCAAGGTAGATCCTATTTAATGCTTTCCATATATTTTCAATTTATCGAAGAATATCCCTTAATATCTTTCTTAGATGAGTCGAAAGTCAAATTATTTTAATGCAGTTTTGTTCCAAAGATCAAGTGAATTCTAAAAACACCTTTATAATTGAAATGGGGCAATTTTTGACGAAGATATGGCCATTTATTTCAAGGTAGACCCTATTTAATGCTTTCCATATATTTTCTATTTATCGAAGAATATCCCTTAATATCTTTCTTAGATGAGTCGGAAGTCAAATTATTTTAATGCAGTTTTGTTTCAAAGATTAAGCGAATTCTAAAAACACCTTTATAATTGAAGTGGGGCTATTTTTGACGAAGATATGGCCATTTATTTCAAAGTAGACCCTATTTAATGCTTTCAATATAATTTCTATTTATCGAATATCCCCTTAATATCTTTCTTAGATGAGTCGAATGTCAAATTATTTTAATGCAGTTTTGTTCCAAAGATCAAGTGAATTCTAAAAACACCTTTATAATTTAAATGGGGCAATTTTTGACGAAGATATGGCCATTTATTTCAAGGTAGACCCTATTTAATGCTTTCCATATATTTTCTATTTATCGAAGAATATCCCTTAATATCTTTCTTAGATAAGTCGGAAGTCAAATTATTTTAATGCAGTTTTGTTCCAAAGATCAAGTGAATTCTAAAAACACCTTTATAATTGAAATGGGGCAATTTTTGACGAAGATATGGCCATTTATTTCAAGGTAGATCCTATTTAATGCTTTCCATATATTTTCTATTTATCGAAGAATATCCCTTAATATCTTTCTTAGATGAGTCGGAAGTCAAATTATTTTAATGCAGTTTTGTTCCAAAGATCAAGTGAATTCTAAAAACACCTTTATAATTGAAATTGGGCAATTTTAGATGAAGATATGGCCATTTATTTCAAGGTAGACCCTATTTAATGCTTTCCATATATTTTCTATTTATCGAAGAATATCCCTTAATATCTTTCTTAGATGAGTCGGAAGTCAAATTATTTTAATGCAGTTTGTTTCCAAAGATCAAGTGAATTCTAAAAACACCTTTATAATTGAAATGGGGGCAATTTTTGACTAAGATATGGCTATTTATTTCAAGGTAGACCCTATTTAATGCTTTCCATATATTTTCTATTTATCGAAGAATATCCCTTAATATCTTTCTTAGATGAGTCGGAAGTCAAATTATTTTAAAGCAGTTTTGTTTCAAAGATTAAGCGAATTCTAAAAACACCTTTATAATTGAAGTGGGGCAATTTTTGACGAAGATATGGCTATTTATTTCAATGTAGGCCCTATTTAATGCTTTCCATATATTTTCTATTTATCGAAGAATATCCCTTAATATCTTTTTTAGATGAGTCGGAAGTCAAATTATTTTAATGCAGTTTTGTTGCAAAGATTAAGCGAATTCTAAAAACACCTTTATAATTGAAGTGGGGCAATTTTTGACGAAGATATGGCCATTTATTTCAAGGTAGACCCTATTTAATGCTTTCCATATATTTTCTATTTATCGAAGAATATCCCTTAATATCTTTCTTAGATGAGTCGGAAGTCAAATTATTTTAGAGCAGTTTTGTTCCAAAGATCAAGTGAATTCTAAAAACACCTTTATATTTGAAATGGGGCAATTTTTGACGAAGATATGGCCATTTATTTCAAGGTAGACCCTATTTAATGCTTTCCATATATTTTCTATTTATCGAAGAATATCCCTGAATATCTTTCTTAGATGAGTCGGAAGTCAAATTATTTTAATGCAGTTTTGTTTCAAAGATCAAGTGAATTCTAAAAACACCTTTATAATTGAAGTGGGGCAATTTTTTGACGAAGATATGGCCATTTATTTCAAGGTAGACCCTATTTAATGCTTTCCATATATTTTCTATTTATCGAAGAATATCCCTTAATATCTTTCTTAGATGAGTCGGAAGTCAAATTATTTTAATGCAGTTTTGTTCCAAAGATCAAGTGAATTCTAAAAAACACCTTTATAATTGAAATGGGGCAATTTTTGACGAAGATATGGCCATTTATTTCAAGGTAGAGCCTATTTAATGCTTTCCATATATTTTCTATTTATCGAAGAATATCCCTTAATATCTTTCTTAGATGAGTCGGAAGTCAAATTATTTTAATGCAGTTTTGTTTCAAGGATTAAGCAAACTCTAAAAACACCTTTATAATTGAAATGGGGCAATTTTTGACGAAGATATGGCCATTTATTTCAAGGTAGATCCTATTTAATGCTTTCCATATATTTTCTATTTATCGAAGAATATCCCTTAATATCTTTCTTAGATGAGTCGGAAGTCAAATTATTTTAATGCAGTTTTGTTCCAAAGATCAAGTGAATTCTAAAAACACCTTTATAATTGAAATGGGGCAATTTTTGACGAAGATATGGCCATTTATTTCAAGGTAGACCCTATTTAATGCTTTCCATATATTTTCTTTTTATCGAAGAATATCCCTTAATATCTTTCTTAGATGAGTCGGAAGTCAAATTATTTTAATGCAGTTTTGTTTCAAAGATTAAGCGAATTCTAAAAACACCTTTATAATTGAAGTGGGGCTATTTTTGACGAAGATATGGCTATTTATTTCAATGTAGACCCTATTTAATGCTTTCCATATATTTTCTATTTATCGAAGAATATCCCTTAATATCTTTCTTAGATGAGTCGGAAGTCAAATTATTTTAATGCAGTTTTGTTTCAAAGATTAAGCGAATTCTAAAAACACCTTTATAATTGAAGTGGGGCAATTTTTGACGAAGATATGGCCATTTATTTCAAGGTAGACCCTATTTAATGCTTTCCATATATTTTCTTTTTATCGAATATCCCTTAATATCTTTCTTAGATGAGTCGGAAGTCAAATTATTTTAGTGCAGTTTTGTTCCAAAGATCAAGTGAATTCTAAAAACACCTTTATATTTGAAATGGGGCAATTTTTGACGAAGATATGGCCATTTATTCAAGGTAGACCCTATTTAATGCTTTCCATATATTTTCTATTTATCGAAGAATATCCCTTAATATCTTTCTTAGATGAAACGGAAGTCAAATTATTTTAATGCAGTTTTGTTTCAAAGATCAAGTGAATTCTAAAAACACCTTTATAATTGAAATGGGGCAATTTTTGACGAAGATATGGCCATTTATTTCAAGGTAGACCCTATTTAATGCTTTCCATATATTTTCTATTTATCAAAGAATATCCCTTAATATCTTTCTTAGATGAGTCGGAAGTCAAATTATTTTAATGCAGTTTTGTTCCAAAGATCAAGTGAATTCTAAAAACACCTTTATAATTGAAATGGGGCAATTTTTGACGAAGATATGGCCATTTATTTCAAGGTAGACCCTATTTAATGCTTTCCATATATTTTCTATTTATCGAAGAATATCCCTTAATATCTTTCTTAGATGAGTCGGAAGTCAAATTATTTTAATGCAGTTTTGTTCCAAAGATCAAGTGAATTCTAAAAAACCTTTATAATGGAAATTGGGCAATTTTAGATGAAGATATGGCCATTTATTTCAAGGTAGACCCTATTTAATGCTTTCCATATATTTTCTATTTATCGAAGAATATCCCTGAATATCTTTCTTAGATGAGTCGGAAGTCAAATTATTTTAATGCAGTTTTGTTTCAAAGATCGAGTGAATTCTAAAAACACCTTTATAATTGAAATGGGGCAATTTTTGACGAAGATATGGCCATTTATTTCAAGGTAGACCCTATTTAATGCTTTCCATATATTTTCTATTTATCAAAGAATATCCCTTAATATCTTTCTTAGATGAGTCGGAAGTCAAATTATTTTAATGCAGTTTTGTTCCAAAGATCAAGTGAATTCTAAAAACAGCTTTATAATTGAAATGGGGCAATTTTTGACGAAGATATGGCCATTTATTTCAAGGTAGACCCTATTTAATGCTTTCCATATATTTTCTATTTATCGAAGAATATACCTTAATATCTTTCTTAGATGAGTCGGAAGTCAAATTATTTTAATGCAGTTTTGTTTCAAGGATTAAGCAAACTCTAAAAAACACCTTTATAATTGAAATGGGGCAATTTTTGACGAAGATATGGCCATTTATTTCAAGGTAGACCCTATTTAATGCTTTCCATATATTTTCTATTTATCAAAGAATATCCCTTAATATCTTTCTTAGATGAGTCGGAAGTCAAATTATTTTAATGCAGTTTTGTTCCAAAGATCAAGTGAATTCTAAAAACACCTTTATAATTGAAATGGGGCAATTTTTGACGAAGATATGGCCATTTATTTCAAGGTAGACCCTATTTAATGCTTTCCATATATTTTCTATTTATCGAAGAATATCCCTTAATATCTTTCTTAGATGAGTCGGAAGTCAAATTATTTTAATGCAGTTTTGTTTCAAGGATTAAGCAAACTCTAAAAACACCTTTATAATTGAAATGGGGCAATTTTTGACGAAGATATGGCCATTTATTTCAAGGTAGATCCTATTTAATGCTTTCCATATATTTTCTATTTATCGAAGAATATCCCTTAATATCTTTCTTAGATGAGTCGGAAGTCAAATTATTTTAATGCAGTTTTGTTCCAAAGATCAAGTGAATTCTAAAAACACCTTTATAATTGAAATGGGGCAATTTTTGACGAAGATATGGCTATTTATTTCAAGGTAGATCTATTTAATGCTTTCCCATATATTTTCTATTTATCGAAGAATATCCCTTTAATATCTTTCTTAGATGAGTCGGAAGTCAAATTATTTTAATGCAGTTTTGTTTCAAAGATTAAGCGAATTCTAAAAACACCTTTATAATTGAAGTGGGGCTATTTTTGACGAAGATATGGCTATTTATTTCAATGTAGACCCTATTTAATGCTTTCCATATATTTTCTATTTATCGAAGAATATCCCTTAATATCTTTTTTAGATGAGTCGGAAGTCAAATTATTTTAATGCAGTTTTGTTTCAAAGATTAAGCGAATTCTAAAAACACCTTTATAATTGAAGTGGGACAATTTTTGACGAAGATATGGCCATTTATTTCAAGGTCGACCCTATTTAATGCTTTCCATATATTTTCTTTTTATCGAATATCCCTTAATATCTTTCTTAGATGAGTCGGAAGTCAAATTATTTTAGTGCAGTTTTGTTTCAAAGATCAAGTGAATTCTAAAAACACCTTTATATTTGAAATGGGGCAATTTTTGACGAAGATTTGGCCATTTATTTCAAGGTAGACCCTATTTAATGCTTTCCATATATTTCCTATTTATCGAAGAATATCCCTTAATATCTTTCTTAGATGAGTCGGAAGTCAAATTATTTTAATGCAGTTTTGTTTCAAAGATCAAGATCAGGTAGAGCCTATTTAATGCTTTTCATATATTTTCTATTTATGGACAAATATCCCTTAATATCTTTCTTAGATGAACCGGAAGTCAAATTTATTTAATGCAGTTTTGTTCCAAAGATCGAGTGAACTCTAAAAACACCTTTATAATTGAAATGGAGCAATTTTTGACGAAGATATGGCCATTTATTTCCAGGTAGAGCCTATTTAATGCTTTCCATATATTTTCTATTTATGGACAAATATCCCTTAATATCTTTCTTAGATAAGTCGGAAGTCAAATTATTTTAATGCAGTTTTGTTTCAAATATCGAGTCAATTCTAAAAACACCTTTATAATTGAAATGGTGCAATTTTTGACGAAGATATGGCCATTTATTTCAAGGTTGACCCTGTGTAATGTTGGGCTTATATTTTCTATTAATCGAAGAATATCCCTTAATATCTTTCTTAGATGAGCCGGAAGTCAAATTATTTTAAGGCAGTTTTGTTCTTATGATCGAGCGAATTCTAAAAACACCTTTATAATTGAAATGGGGCAATTTTTGACGAAGATATGGCCATTTATTTCAAGGTAGATCCTATTTAATGCTTTCCATATATTTTCTATTTATCGAAGAATATCCCTTAATATCTTTCTTAGATGAGTCGGAAGTCAAATTATTTTAATGCAGTTTTGTTCCAAAGATCGAGTGAATTCTAAAAACACCTTTATAATCGAAATGGGGCAATTTTTGACGAAGATATGGCCATTTATTTCAAGGTAGACCCTATTTAATACTTTCCATATATTTTCTGTTAATCAAAGAATATCCCTTAATATCTTTCTTAGATGAGTCGGAAGTCAAATTATTTTAATGCAATTTTGTTCCAAAGATCAAGTGAATTCTAAAAACACCTTTATAATTGAAATGGGGCAATTTTTGACGAAGATATGGCCATTTATTTCAAGGTAGAGCCTATTTAATGCTTTCCATATATTTTCTATTTTCGAAGAATATCCCTTAATATCTTTCTTAGATGAGTCGGAAGTCAAATTGTTTTAATGCAGTTTTGTTCCAAAGATCGAGTGAATTCTAAAAACACCTTTTTAATTGAAATGGGGCAATTTTTGACGAAGATATGGCCATTTATTTCAAGGTTGACCCTATTTAATGTTTGCCTTATATTTTCTATTAATCGATGAATATCCCTTAATATCTTTCTTAGATGAGCCGGAAGTCAAATTATTTTAAGGCAGTTTTGTTCTTATGATCGAGCGAATTCTAAAAACACCTTTATAATTAAAATGGGGCAATTTTTGTCGAAGATATGGCCATTTATTCCAAGGTAGACCCTATTTAATGCTTTCCATATATTTTCTATTTATCGAAGAATATCCCTTAATATCTTTCTTAGATGAGTCGGAAGTCAAATTAGTTTAATGCAGTTTTGTTCCAAAGATCAAGTGAACTCTAAAAACACCTTTATAATTGAAATGGGGCAGTCTTTAACGAAGATATGGCCATTTATTTCAAGGTAGACCCTATTTAGTACTTTCCATATATTTTCTATTTATCGAAGAATATCCCTTAATATCTTTCTTAGATGAGTCGAAAGTCAAATTATCTTAATGCAGTTTTGTTCTTATGATCGAGCGAATTCTAAAAACACCTTTATAATTGAAATGGGGCAATTTTTGACGAAGATATGGTAGACCCTATTTAATGCTTTCCATATATTTTCTATTTATCGAAGATTATCCCTAAATATCTTTCTTAGATGAGTCGGAAATCAAATTTATTTAATGCAGTTTTGTTCCAAATATCGAGTGAATTCTAAAAAGACCTTTATAATTGAAATGGGGCAATTTTAGACGAAGATATGGCCATTTATTTCAAGGTTGACCCTATTTAATGCTTTCCATATATTTTCTATTTATCGAAGAATATCCCTTAATATATTTCTTAGATGAACCGGAAGTCAAATTTATTTAATGCAGTTTTGTTCCAAAGATCGAGTGAACTCTAAAAACACCTTTATAATTGAAATGGGGCAATTTTTGACGAAGATATGGCCATTTATTTCAAGGTAGACCCTATTTAATGCTTTCCATATATTTTCTATTTATCGACAAATATCCCTTAATATCTTTCTTAGATGAGTCGGAAGTCAAATGATTTTAATGCAGTTTTGTTCTTATGATCGAGCGAATTCTAAAAACACTTTTATAATTGAAATGGGGCAATTTTTGACGAAGATATGGCTATTTATTTCAAGGTTGACCCTATTTAATGCTTTCCATATATTTTCTATTTATCGAAGATTATCCCTAAATATCTTTCTTAGATGAGTCGGAAATCAAATTTATTTAATGCAGTTTTGTTCCAAATATCGAGTGAATTCTAAAAAGACCTTTATAATTGAAATGGGGCAGTTTTAGACGAAGATATGGCCATTTATTTCAAGGTTGACCCTATTTAATGCTTTCCATATATTTTCTATTTATCGAAGAATATCCCTTAATATCTTTCTTAGATGAACCGGAGGTCAAATTTATTTAATGCAGTTTTGTTCCAAATATCGAGTCAATTCTAAAAACACCTTTATAATTGAAATGGGGCAATTTTTGACGAAGATATGGCCATTTATTTCAAGGTTGACCCTGTGTAATGTTGGGCTTATATTTTCTATTTATCGAAGAATATCCCTTAATATCTTTCTTAGATGAGTCGGAAGTCAAATTATTTTAATGCAATTTTGTTCCAAAGATCGAGTGAATTCTAAAAACACCTTTGTAATCGAAAGGGGGCAATTTTTGACGAAGATATGGCCATTTATTTCAAGGTTGACCCTATTTAATGTTTGCCTTATATTTTCTATTAATCGAAGAATATCCTTTAATATCTTTCCTAGATGACTCGGTAGTCAAAGTATTTTAATGCAGTTTTGTTCCAAAGATCGAGTGAACTATAAAAACACCTTTATAATCGAAATGGGGCAATTTTTGACGAAGATATGGCCATTTATTTCAAGGTAGACCCTATTTAATACTTTCCATATATTTTCTGTTAATCAAAGAATATCCCTTAATATCTTTCTTAGATGAGTCGGAAGTCAAATTATTTTAATGCAGTTTTGTTCCAAAGATCGAGCGAATTCTAAAAACACCTTTATAATTGAAATGGGGAAGTTTTTGAAGAAGATATGGCCATTTATTTCAAGGTAGAGCCTATTTAATGCTTTCCATATATTTTCTATTTATCGAAGAATATCCCTTAATATCTTTCTTAGATGAGTCGGAAGTCAAATTGTTTCAATGCAGTTTTGTTCCAAAGATCGAGTGAATTCTAAAAACAATTTTATAACTGAAATGGGGCAATTTTTGACGAAGATATGGCCATTTATTTCAAGGTTGACCCTATTTAATGTTTGGCTTATATTTTCTATTAATCGAAGAATATCCCTTAATATGTTTCTTAGATGAGTCGGAAGTCAAATTATTTTAATGCAGTTTTGTTCCAAAGATTAAGTGAATTCTAAAAACACCTTTATAATTGAAATGGGGCAATTTTTGACGGAGATATGGCCATTTATTTCAAGAAATTTACGTTTTAAGTTTCTGTTTCCAAATTCAAACGGATGTATCTTCGCCAATAATTGTCAGAAGTTAGAATTTCTTTCAACATTATGAAGCCCTTTTTATATATTTTGATTCTGTATCAAAAGCTGAAAATATGTAGTCTCGAAGTCATTTCGAGAAATTGACGTTTTAAGTTTCTGTTTCCAAATTCAAACGGACGTATCTTCGCCAATAATTGTCAGAAGTTAGAATTTCTTTCAACATTATGAAGCCCTTTTTATATATTTTGATTCTGCATCAAAAGCTGAAAATATGTAGTCTTGAAGTCAATTCGAGAAATTGACGTTTTAAGTTTCTGTTTCCAAATTCAAACGGTTGTATCTTCGCCAATAATTTTCAAAAGTTAGAATTTCTTTCAACATTATGAAGCCCTTTTTATATATTTTGACTCTGCATCAAAAGCTGAAAATATGTAGTCTTGAAGTCAGTTCGAGAAATTGACGTTTTAAGTTTCTGTTTCCAAATTCAAACGGGATGTATCTTCGCCAATAATTGTCAGAAGTTAGAATTTCTTTCACATTATGAAGCCCTTTTTATATATTTTGATTCTGCATCAAAAGCTGAAAATATGTAGTCTCGAAGTCAGTTCGAGAAATTGACGTTTTAAGTGTCTGTTTCCAAATTCAAACGGATGTATCTTCGCCAATAATTGTCAGAAGTCAGAATTTCTTTCAACATTATGAAGCCCTTTTATATATTTTGACTCTGCATCAAAAGCTGAAAATATGTAGTCTCGAAGTCATTTCGAGAAATTGACGTTTTAAGTTTCTGTTTCCAAATTCAAACGGATGTATCTTCGCCAATAATTGTCAGAAGTTAGAATTTCTTTCAACATTATGAAGCTCCTTTTTATATCTTTTGACTCTGCATCAAAAGCTGAAAATATGTAGTCTCGAAGTCATTTCGAGAAATTGACGTTTTAAGTTTCTGTTTCCAAATTCAAACGGATGTATCTTCGCCAATAATTGTCAGAAGTTAGAATTTCTTTTCAACATTATGAAGCCCTTTTTCATATATTTTGATTCTGCATCCAAAGCTGAAAAATATGTAGTCTCGAAGTCATTTCGAGAAATTGACGTTTTAAGTTTCTGTTTCCAAATTCAAACGGATGTATCTTCGCCAATAATTGTCAGAAGTTAGAATTTCTTTCAACATTATGAAGCCCTTTTTACATATTTTGACTTTTGCATCAAAAGCTGAAAATATGTAGTCTCGAAGTCATTTCGCGAAATTTACGTTGTAAGTGTCTGTTTCCAAATTCAAACGGATGTATCTTCGCCAATAATTGTCAGAAGTTAGAATTTCTTTCAACATTATGAAGCCCTTTTTATATATTTTGATTCTGTATCAAAAGCTGAAAATATGTAGTCTCGAAGTCATTTCGAGAAATTGACGTTTTAAGTTTCTGTTTCCAAATTCAAACGGATGTATCTTCGCCAATAATTGTCAGAAGTTAGAATTTCTTTCAACATTATGAAGCCCTTTTTATATATTTTGATTCTGCATCAAAAGCTGAAAATATGTAGTCTCGAAGTCATTTCGAGAAATTGACGTTTTAAGTTTCTGTTTCCAAATTCAAACGGATGTATCTTCGCCAATAATTGTCAGAAGTTAGAATTTCTTTCAACATTATGAAGCCCTTTTTATATATTTTGACTCTGCGTCAAAAGCTGAAAATATGTAGTCTCGAAGTCATTTCGAGAAATTGACGTTTTAAGTTTCTGTTTCCAAATTCAAACGGATGTATCTTCGCCAATAATTGTCAGAAGTTAGAATTTCTTTCAACATTATAAAGCCCTTTTTATATATTTTGATTCTGCATCAAAAGCTGAAAATATGTAGTCTCAAAGTCAATTCGAGAAATTGACGTTTTAAGTTTCTGTTCCCAAATTCAAACGGATGTATCTTCGCCAATAATTGTCAGAAGTTAGAATTTCTTTCAACATTATGAAGCCCTTTTTATATATTTTGACTCTGCATCAAAAGCTGAAAATATGTAGTCTCGAAGTCAATTCGAGAAATTGACGGTTTAAGTTTCTGTTCCCAAATTCAAACGGATGTATCTTCGCCAATAATTGTCAGAAGTTAGAATTTCTTTCAACATTATAAAGCCCTTTTTATATATTTTGACTCTGCATCAAAAGCTGAAAATATGTAGTCTCGAAGTCATTTCGAGAAATTGACGTTTTAAGTTTCTGTTTCCAAATTCAAACGGATGTATCTTCGTCAATAATTGTCAGAAGTTAGAATTTCTTTCAACATTATGAAGCCCTTTTTATATATTTTGACTCTGCATCAAAAGCTGAAAATATGTAGTCTCGAAGTCATTTCGAGAAATTGACGTTTTAAGTTTCTGTTTCCAAATTCAAACGGATGTATCTTCGCCAATAATTGTCAGAAGTTAGAATTTCTTTCAACATTATGAAGCCCTTTTTATATATTTTGATTCTGCATCAA
The DNA here is from genome assembly GCF_018153295.1 of Drosophila grimshawi. NCBI lineage: Eukaryota > Metazoa > Arthropoda > Insecta > Diptera > Drosophilidae > Drosophila > Drosophila grimshawi. Next base: position 34,308 of record NW_025063565.1, read on the forward strand.
AAGCTGAAAATATGTAGTCTCAAAGTCAATTCGAGAAATTGACGTTTTAAGTTTCTGTTTCCAAATTCAAACGGATGTATCTTCGCCAATAATTGTCAGAAGTTAGAATTTCTTTCAAAATTATGAAGCCCTTTTTATATATTTTGACTCTGCATCAAAAGCTGAAAATATGTAGTCTCGAAGTCATTTCGAGAAATTGACGTTTTAAGTGTCTGTTTCCAAATTCAAACGGATGTATCTTCGCCAATAATTGTCAGAAGTCAGAATTTCTTTCAACATTATGAAGCCCTTTTTATATATTTTGATTCTGTATCAAAAGCTGAAAATATGTAGTCTCGAAGTCATTTCGAGAAATTTACGTTTTAAGTTTCTGTTTCCAAATTCAAACGGATGTATCTTCGCCAATAATTGTCAGAAGTTAGAATTTCTTTCAACATTATGAAGCCCTTTTTATATATTTTGATTCTGCACCAAAGCTGAAAATATGTAGTCTCGAAGTCAATTCGAGAAATTGACGTTTTAAGTTTCTGTTCCCAAATTCAAACGGATGTATCTTCGCCAATAATTGTCAGAAGTTAGAATTTCTTTCAACATTATGAAGCCCTTTTTATATATTTTGACTCTGCGTCAAAAGCTGAAAATATGTAGTCTCGAAGTCATTTCGAGAAATTTACGTTTTAAGTTTCTGTTTCCAAATTCAAACGGATGTATCTTCGCCAATAATTGTCAGAAGTTAGAATTTCTTTCAACATTATAAAGCCCTTTTTATATATTTTGACTCTGCATCAAAAGCTGAAAATATGTAGTCTCGAAGTCAATTCGAGAAATTGACGTTTTAAGTTTCTGTTCCCAAATTCAAACGGATGTATCTTCGCCAATAATTGTCAGAAGTTAGAATTTCTTGCAACATTATGAAGCCCTTTTTATATATTTTGATTCTGCATCAAAAGCTGAAAATATGTGGTCTCAAAGTCAATTCGAGAAATTGACGTTTTAAGTGTCTGTTTCCAAATTCAAACGGATGTATCTTCGCCAATAATTGTCAGAAGTTAGAATTTCTTGCAACATTATGAAGCCCTTTTTATATATTTTGATTCTGCATCAAAAGCTGAAAATATGTGGTCTTTAAGTCAATTCGAAAAATTGACGTTTTAAGTTTCTGTTCCCAAATTCAAACGGATGTATCTTCGCCAATAATTGTCAGAAGTTAGAATTTCTTTCAACATTATAAAGCCCTTTTTATATATTTTGACTCTGCATCAAAAGCTGAAAATATGTAGTCTCGAAGTCAATTCGAGAAATTGACGTTTTAAGTTTCTGTTCCCAAATTCAAACGGATGTATCTTCGCCAATAATTGTCAGAAGTTAGAATTTTTTTCAACATTATGAAGCCCTTTTTATATATTTTGACTCTGCATCAAAAGCTGAAAATATGTAGTCTCGAAGTCATTTCGAGAAATTGACGTTTTAAGTTTCTGTTCCCAAATTCAAACGGATGTATCTTCGCCAATAATTGTCAGAAGTTAGAATTTCTTTCAACATTATGAAGCCCTTTTATATATTTTGATTCTGCATCAAAAGCTGAAAATATGTAGTCTCAAAGTCAATTCGAGAAATTGACGTTTTAAGTTTCTGTTTCCAAATTCAAACGGATGTATCTTCGCCAATAATTGTCAGAAGTTAGAATTTCTTTCAAAATTATGAAGCCCTTTTTATATATTTTGACTCTGCATCAAAAGCTGAAAATATGTAGTCTCGAAGTCATTTCGAGAAATTGACGTTTTAAGTGTCT
>NW_025063566.1:0-82928 GCF_018153295.1 Drosophila grimshawi
TTTTTATCAATCAATTTAAAAAATTTACTTTCTAAATAGTTAGCGTCCAAAACTTTGGGATTTACTAAAATGAAGATAGATTTTTTATGCGTGTAGAGCCTTGGTCAAAAAGTTGACAGATAACAAAAGATAATATCCCGGCCCAGCTGCAAGAAAGGCGCGTTAAGGATTCCTGCTCCAATTGCGCGGACGTAAACTCCCTTTTTATAAAAAAAAAAGTCAAGGATACAATAACCTAAATTTTCAAAGTTCTAGAAACTGCAAAAGTTGCAACGTTTAAACTTTAAAGCAAATAGTTTAGAGTAACTTTTATGCCACTTCTGAAAAGAAAAACATTTCAATAAATACAAGAGACGAAATAAATTTGCATATCAATCAAGAAGCAGCTATACATCCAAGAATATTTAAAAAATATTTTGTAAAATGATGCTCCGATAATTCGACATCATTTTCAGAGTTCTCTAAAGTTTCAACTGTTTTTTTTTTTTTTTTTTTTTTGCAGGTCATTGTAGAGTCCGCAAAGAAATCAAATGGACAGAAAAACATGAAATGCTATAATGCATTTGCAATAATTTAATTAAAGTATTACCATATGTCAAAATCAGGGATCGTAATCTTTTATAAATTATAATATATTATAATCTTTTATAAATTATATTATTAAAAGCACATTTCAATGAATATTTCATTTTAATATCATTTAATACCATACTACTGAGGGAACAATAGTATATTGGTTGAACGCAACTTTTTTCGATACCCTAAGAACTTGAGACTTGATAACTTGATCGATAATATCGATCAATGGAATCGATGGAATCACATCTCTTCAAGGTAACAGAGCTAACGTTCTCCCTTGTACCAAAACTTATTTATTATTATTATTGTTTTTTTATTATTAAGATCAAACTGATCAGTTAGGGATGCATCTAACTTCATAACTATTTTCAAAATTAAGAAACTGTCAACTTTAGACATTAATTAAAATTTATATACATGCAAGAATCTGTAATCTTTGGGTTGGCAAAATAAATCTCTTTGATCTTGTTCATTATTTACTTTAAGTATTGAGTTTTTCTCTGCGTTTTTCTTCACAAAATTTGGGTTGTTTTGTGCTTGTGATTTCCTGGAAATTAGTTAGCCAGCTGGGGACTTAAGTCTTGCCATTTGGTAAGGTCTAGTTGAGGAATGTCATTGCAGTTCACCAAAACATTACTGTGTAAAAAAGAAACAATTAAATGAAGTCTGCATTTCTCTCAGTGTATATCGACTTACCGAGTATTGGGGAAAATTAACACATTTGGCTGGATGTAATGCAAACCTTGCACGTTGCTGCAGAGCAGCGAGGCCAAACTAATCTTGCGTATCTCCGCCAGTTGACCTGCATTAGAAGTTGGCCATATTAGGATAAACAATTATAATTAAGGATTGGGGATATACTCACTGCGTGACAGACCACTTAGATGATTCTCCCGCTCGAAAAAGAAGCGATCGCCTCGACGCGAGTTGAGGAACTGTTTGCCAACAACGCACAAAAACGTGGGTCCAAACAAAGAGTCAGGCACATGGACCTCGAGAGTGCCGCCGACGGTCAGCTCGACATCATCCGGATTGACATATAGCTTCCGCAACAGGTGTATTTTCTATAAAAGCCACCCTATTAACTCATCATTATCATTAAATATAGAACATTTTCTACCTCATTTGGTATTTCATTAGTGAATTCCGACCAGTCGGCGGCACGGCTCAAGCCGCAGAATTCACGGACATCATTGTATGAGGGCATTCCGAAATCGCGGGCACGCTGAATATCCAGAGACTTGAGGTCGGAGCCATACTCCTGGAATTCTTTCCTATTGAAGAAGTGCTTAATCTCTGGATCTATATTGCCGTCAGCGCGCTTCTGCAGTTGGGTGGCCATGCCTCGCACAAGATCAGCCAGATTAAAGTTGGAAGACAGCAGACGAATCGTTTCACTGCGCTCAAAATAGTCGCTCAGACGAAGCGTCTGATTTGAGTACCGATTTGGCGACACCATGCTGCAAATGAACAGTTGCAAATTGTTTAATCGGTGCCAAAAGTAAGTAAGCCACTTCAAAAGGTAAGGTACTTACGAAAACCAGCCGGGAATCTGAGTGTGCGAATAGCGGAAGGCAGCAGCTGAAAACTCCGCATACGGATTGGGATTGACGCTCTCATCGTAGTCATTCACATACTCGCTGGAACCTTCCGTATATGGGTGGGTAATGCCATTGAGATGGGTATATGTGGCGCCCAGAACTGCGACCAGATACTCATAGTAGGTGATCTTCTGGTACTGAGCAATGTTAATCTTGCGTGCCTCCTGATACAAACGCTCATCGTTGTAATGGGGATTAAGATGGGACAGCTGCTCTGCCAGACGATTGTGCTCACGCAGCAAAACCGTTTGAATTACGGCGATAGTTGGCGTGAAACGATTCCGTTTGTCCGGCATTGAATAGCACTCGTTGTTGGTGCCACATTCACCGAAATGATTCTGTACCACGGGCAACCATTGTTGCCCATTGGCGTGATTGGTACGTAGTTGGCCTCCCTTGAAGAGACGCACTTGCTGACTCTGCTTGACTGAATTGCCGTAGAGGGACGAGAGATCCAGATAGGCTGTCACCACAGATAGCTTCTCGCTGTGGGACAGGCCACTCTTGGGGCAAACCGCCTCCGCATCGGATATGCTGCGAGCAAAGCTCAAACATGTGTTGCCCGTATTATAGGCGATGGGTCCACCAGCTGCCAATGTGATTGGCTGGCACAGCGGATGCTGTGACTCGGCACAACAATCCTTGGGTGCTCCCTTTGTGGTCAGCAGGCTCAGGTCGTGAGCGACAAACTGACCCCACTGCATGGAGGCAACGGTGCGAAACTGATCCATGACGGTCTTCTCGCCGTACAGCGACAGCGAGATGAGTCGTGCGTTGGGCACAGTTTGGCGCCGATCATAGCTTGGATGCAGCAGACGATTGTACCTGGAGTTGGCGATGCCAAAGTCTGGGTACAGCAAATTGTTGCAGGCACCATCAATGCTCCTGTAGTGCAAATTCTGCGTATTATTTAGACAGTTTGAGGGCGGTATTCCGCACTTGATTGGCTCCACGGGCTGCTTATCAATTGGCCCGATATTTAGCCAGCTGCTGGGTCCTGCATTTCTAGTATACTTGGGCAATAGGTCTTTCAGCATATCGTCCACGTTGCCATCATTGCCAGCCGGGCTACTTCTTTTCGATCGTCCGGCATGTTCGCTTCGTGTTTTACTAGAAACCAAATCAAAAGTGTCCAACTGGTGAAATGGGCAACCACTGAACTGATTCTCCCCGCTTGAAGCGCTGACCACCACCAAAAACAGTAGAAATCCAACAATCGAAGTAAGTAATCTCATCTTTGCCACACCACAGCGAATTGTACTTAATTTTCACCGGTGGCCCGGCATATATACGTGGGATCATCGACTGATGTTTTGAATATTTGCACGATCATCAAACCCTAGTCGCGATTTCATAGAATGCCATCTTCCGCATAGTTATGCACGCACGTGCCAAAGATTCAAGAATACGCTCTATTTTTGTGAATTAATGATTCATATTCTTGAAAAATCGAAAGCCAGTATCTGTGTTCTCAATAATTCCATTTCGTGTCGTTTCTGCTTCGTTATTTGTTATTTGTTATCTTTTCCGCATATCATTTTTCACTTATTTAGACGTTACATTTTTAATTACCTAAGAACTTTTTGCACGTTTTTGTTAAAAAATAATTCACAAAATATAAGCCTTTGATTAATTTTAACAAAGTAGTAGAAATTATTAATTTTTATACTTTGATACCGAAGGTGTATGAACGCAACTTTATATTATAGTGCTACTTCCACTAGGGAGCTAGGAAATCGATAAAATCGATATTCGCAAATAGATAAAGCCACATATTTCCCACAATTTTAAGGCTAAAGTCGCCAAAATTTGGTTGGTAGGTTGTTGGCGATATCCTTCAAAGATCGGAATATGCCACGCCCATGCGTGGCAAATTTGAAAGCTAGAGTCACCAAATTTTAAAGATATATTGCTAGTAACACAGAAAAATCCGGAAAAAACATTTTGGCCCACGCCCACTCCCGCCCCTAAAAATGATAAAAACCTATATCTTCCGCAATTTAAGAGTTACAGTTATCAAACTTGAAATTTATATTACTAAGATCGTTCTCCAAAAAAAAAATTCGGCCACGCCCACTCCCGTAATTTAAGTGCTTCAGTTACCAAACTTCGAAGAAAAGTTACTACCTTATATCTATCGCAATTTAAAACGCAAATCTTGGCAACACCCACCCTGTTTCATTCAGCTTTCATTACGTATTTTATCAAAGTATTTCGCAGTCGGTTACACCCCAATGCAACGTTCTCTCTTGTTTTTTTTATTTTATCTTTATGCGTAAATGATGTATTTTGTATTACCAATCAGTTGTCTCTAGAAATATACATTCTTTTTACATCACTTCACGATCCGAATATATATGTACATAAAAATTATTTCTTATATATATATATTGTCCAAGTCTAAACTTTTATTCTAGTGCATTTATAAAGCATCACTTATTTTTATACCAAATCTGGTAAAAATTAATTACACTTTTTCCAAATGTAAAAGGACAGAAAACTTCAAAACTTTTATTCTTAAACACGTTTTGTCTTTAAAACAAAATATTAAGAAATTGGTACGGAACAGCTGTCTTTACCGTCCCTGAACTTTCCGAGCGTAAAGTAAGCTATTTTTTATTCATGCGCCAAAACTCTTTCTAGTGGCGAAATGGTCTCAACTGCTAAGCTTTGCGGTCAGTTGTCAGCCAGTGCTGTAATTGTTGCTGTAATCTGTTATCACATATTCTATGGGAAGCACGTCCGATTCTATGTCAGTGGCATGTAAGCTCAGATGTAAGCCATACACACTGGGAGAAGCAGTTAGTTAGCTATCGACAAGAAAAAAAGGCCAAAATGGAAGTGGAAACATTTTAAAAACAAACACAAATCAAAATGGCAATAAATTACCCATTAATAATTTTAAAAAATAATTCTAAAATTATATTTAATTATATTGCATGCTTTTTCCTTTTTGATTTTTTTTTTTTGTTGCCATATGATTAGTTTGGTTTATTTTTTAATTTATATTACTTATGCCTTATTGGCATTTCTACTTTCCCGGCTTTTTGAATGTTAATGCAGAACAACATTAAATTGACAAAATGAAACAAATTAAATAAAATTCTTGATAAAAAATTAATAATAAACTTCGGCTAAAAGGACAAAAAGGACAGATCTGACTGATAAAAGGACAAAACGTCAACACATATACGGAGTTGCCACCTTGATGAACTACCGGATTTTGGACTATTTGTCCAAAATAATTTGCAATTTGAGACGAATACTCAGATCGAAAAACACGCCTAGCGAACGAAAAAAAAGTTAAATGTTTGACTGTGAAATTTGTACATTCGCTAGTGAGACAGTAAAACTAAAATCCTCACAAACATTCTGGTGTTCCAAATTAAACATTTCGGTACATTTGGTTGGTCATGTTGTTGTCGACCTACTCAAACTTTATTTCGATCGGCTATGTACTATGTATGCTATATTAAACATTTGTAATTAATAATTAACAAATAAGTTGTATGGGTCCAATTATCAATGAACCAGTTCCACACCATTATTTAATGATATGGTATGTAATAATGCCCAGTGTTTGGTGTTAGCTAAGTGGCAACTCTGAAACTTCGGTGCTTGCCAACACTGCGACCATTATTATTAAAAAATATTAGTTTTTCACAATATTGAATTGCATTAACAACAATAACCATAATGAAGCGGAGAACAAGTGAAATTTGGTGCTTCTTTCGAGCGGTCGACGACACTTTTGCGTTGTGCAACATTTGCAAGGCGAAGCTATCTTATAAAACGACAACGACAAACTTAAGCAAACACATGAATCGAATGCATCCAAATGCAAATGTTTCGGCTTCGACGCAGAATCGCAAATTTAAAATGTTGTCACAGACGAATGATCGACATCGAGGCAAACCTCGGAATCCGGAACAGGAATTGATATTGCTGAATTTTATAAAGAAGCACCCGGCCCTGTTGCAAAATCCCTCGTGGGAAACACGCAACGCATTCGAATTGCTCTGGGAACAACTCGCAGCCGAACTAAATCGCAGTGGGCCACCACAAAAAGATCTGGCAACCTGGAAAAAGGTCAACTCTGCTAAAAAAAAATTGACACCCTTTTCTTTTTAAACGTTCATTTTCTCAATATGCAGGCGCTGAAAGACTGGAAGAGATTCATCATCAAGAAGGTGGAGAAAAATGAAATGCACAATATTCCCTTGGCAACGGGTCTGAGTTCGGCGGAGGAAACAATTGCCAGTTTATATCGTCTCAGCGATGATACCAATCAAATAATAATGAATGCATCCGATGACGATTTGCAGGACACCTCGAACGCCACATTCGATATGGAAGATGTGGAGGATGTTGTGCCCGAGGAGGAGGAGGATCACAGCGCGCTGCAAGATGCATCCGGCTATGGCTATGAGCCTGAGGATTCCAAGGCTGAACTCGATATTGATCCACTCTTCTTGCAGCGATCGAAGTTCGAGGGAAGAACTCTCCAAACCGATCTAGAGACGATGAGTAAATCCATCAATTTGGCCACAGATGTGGCGAGTAGCACTCAAAAGGCACTCAGTGATTTCTGTGCGCTCTATAAACAAAAGCTAATCGAGGACAAAAGACACCATTCTGTCATCGAACAATTAATGTCAGAGAAACTAGAATTAAAGAAGAAACTGCTGGAAATTGAGCAGAGGAAGTTGTCCTTAAAATAGTTATTAATATGATGATAATGATGATGATAGTCGGTAATTAGACAAAACTAATCTAACTTGTAATATACGTAAATATCATGTAATTTAATATGAAGTGTCGCAAAATCATTTTTTAGAATCTGTCAATTTAGTAAAACAATTTGTGAGATTTCATGCGGAAATTCAAAGTTTGTCGCTAGCAACTTTTTTACAAATACAGTACAGATTTTTAATGCAGCCAGTTTTTAGTCAATTTGTATTATTTATATATTATTTCATATTTATTACCTTGTATTGGAGATGTCATCTCCGACTCTTAAATTTTCATATGTATCTCTATATATTTATCAGTATATATACAAACTAATCCCTCAGTTTTGTTGCTAGAACCGAATCACTATATCATATAGCTGTCATAGGAACAATCGGCTGAAAAATGAATTCTTATTAGAAAAATTCTTTATTAAATAAGAAATCCGAACCCAACTCCTAAAATGTAGACAAAATATCAATATCAGTCTGCTTTTGTAGATTTTTTAATGGATATCGAAAATTTAACTCCGGATTACAAGGGTATTTAATCTTTGGCATGTTTTTGTTGTTTTATTTTCCTCTAATACCCATCCGACCCATTAAAACCGCAGCACTTGATTGACGCAAATTATCCCGCAGAAAATGTTATTCGCTTCCATCGCGGATGATGTTGATGTTCCTCAATCAGCAGAAGAGCTTCAGGGAATACTTTTGAGACCTCGACAAAAATATCATCCTGTGTTAAAAAAATATGGAATCAAATTTGATGACAATCTACAAAAAGACAATACCTGAAGCCATTTATTTATTTAATGTCAAGACCTCAATATTATTCAATTTTTTTGTAATAATGTTTTTCTGGGGTTGGAACCTTGACAAGCTGAATGATAAACGAATCTCTGAATAATTTGTTCTCAAAGGCAAGATTTAGTTCATTTAAAATATTTGCCAAGTCGGACACCTTATTAGACAAGTCATCGTCTACTTTGTGTTTTTGTAGCGACGACTTGCTTCCAAAATCACTATTCTTTATAAAAATAATATAAATTAGATCCGATTGCAGCAGAATGCGTTGCTTTTAAATTGTAACGGACAGCCTTTGTCTATTGTGACGGAAATACGCTTTATCTTAAAGCAATCACTATGTATATATTTTAAGCTAACAAATATTTTATTTAATTTTAAGCCACTAATTTTAAATTAAACAATCATTTAAAGCAAATAAACAAATATTATTTTTAAGTAAGCTCGATAACTCACAAGGAACTGAGCTGCCTATTATGAACTGGTTCCGAGAGGGTAAAATAATTTTTTTACTGTTTTATTTTGCGAATTTCTTAATTACTAAGCAGAATAACTTCTGTGCGTAACTATAAATCAATTTCTGTTGTTAAATTATATATACAGTGGGGAATATTGAGACTATTTCGTAGGTTTTTAGCTGAGGGAGTGGTACCCAAAATATATTGAGTGCGATAGTCCGATAACTTGTGCATCACTAATTCATGTGGATGTGGCCTGTGGATATAATGTGGAATCCATTCGGCTTCTTCTTCTCAGCTTAACCATTCATGGTGACTGACAAGTCATGATAATTTTTTATAAAACAAATAGTTTTTCGCAATGGACGATTCGTTTTTCGGCTTTGATACAACCACATGCGTACCGGTAAGATATAACATCAAGTGCAGGAATAATACTGTGCCCAATATGAATAGGTTAGCGATAAACTCGTGTTTCGTCTGCAAAATGAAAACTTCAATTATGCTTCTTTTTTTTGGTTGCACTGATTATAATAAGAGTATTAATCCAATAGGATGACGATGGGCGCATTGCAGAGCCCCCGGAAGAGGAGTACGACGCGCTCAATGATGAAACCTTCGGCTCGGCGATAAACGGCGACTGGGAAGAAGCCCACGAGACTCTCGTCCGACTCGGCGGCAATGGCGAAAAGATTCGTCGTGGAGGAGGTGGAGGAGGAGGCGGAGGTGGAGCTGGTGGGGCCAACAATCATCTGAGTGGTGGCAATGGCGCCTTCCACAATCAGCAGATGCAGCAACTGCTGCGTGACGACTCCGACCTAGAGCTGAATCTGTCTGCGATGCGATTGGATGACGTCGACCTGAGTTCATTTGGCGAGAGCGATGGGAATCAGTTGCAGCGCATCAGCCTGGACTCAAATGTTTGGGCATCGCAGCCGTTGGCCAACATGCCCTTGGCGAGCAATCCACAGCTTTTTCGCGAGCACTTTCGCAGCGCGTTCAAGGCGCAGCCGCTGGCAGCAGTTGCAAGCTCAGCCACACAAATGAAGCCACTGCAGGAGACCAATGCCAATTTTGGTTTGCCGCCCATGCCGCCGCCAGTTACGGCCAAAATCTCAACTCTCGAAGATGTCGAGCGGAATTTAATCATACAGCAGGCAATACCCAAGCAGCAGCAGCAAATGCCCCAACAGCAGCTGCCACAGCTGCATCAACAGGACTTTAATCTGGCCAACAGGCAGCATTTGGTGGTAACGCCTACAATACAACAGCAGCAACAACAACAGCAGCAGCAACTGCAGAAGCCACATCAACACAAGGGTAACATTCATCTTCTCATAAATATATATACATTTATATAAATATAAATATGAATAATATATTACTATATATATATATTTATCTATAAATGTATATATTTACATACTTATATATTTAATTTAAGTTAATCTCTTTCTCAATAACATTGTATTTATTTTTTATTAATTTTTATACTCTGAACTCCTTTAAAAATTGCTAAAGGAGTATTATAAAGTAAAGTAGCGCAGAAGTCTGCGCCTTAATAATGATTTCGGAAGCTGCAAAGAAGAGGATGAAGAGAAATCTGTTCAGCAATTATTTTGCTTCTGCCCGGCACTGCACTCATAAGAACAATTGTAGTAAATCGCCATTAGTTATTAGTCACCCTATAAGTCAGAAAGTGCCTTTCTAGAAACTAGGGTTTGCACTTCTAAAATTCAGCGTGGACTTTTCTAAAAGTTAGAACCAAAAAATGTCTACTTTCAGCGTGTTTTTTTTTTACGTGTGTAAATTGCAGAATTCTTATATTAGCTATTTTGTGACTTTCATATAATTATTAAACATTGGTATTTATTGATTTCACATACACACAAGCACCAATATAAAAGCAGGGCTAATACATTTCATAACTTGCATCTGAATTTTCCCTAAAAATTAAGATTTGCATTTCTACTTTATAGAAATACGTTTCTTAATAATAGATAACAATTCTAAAAAATAAAAAGAACACCATATTTTTAGAATTGTCGATATAGGGCAAGCCATTCTATTTTTTAGAAATATCTTTTATTTTATATTTAGAAATTATTTCTAAAAACAATAAAATCTTTATAGTTTTATGGCGATATTTTTTCCGAGTATGGCCACGAAGAAAACCGCTTTCTAAATGGTCTATAGCAAAAGTAGAACGAAATATTCAAACTCCGCTACTCATCTGGACTCATTGTGGATTCAGTCTCCCATTAGTGTCAATGAATTACAAATAATCCAAATCACAACAGGCCAGTTGTGGCCCACGTGCGTCAATCCTAGTGTCGAAAGTCGTGTCTTATCAAAGCTACGCAGTTATATATTACAAGCAGAGCCGCAACTCGGACTACATAAAGTTTCTATATATATTCTTGATCAGTAATAACAACCGTGTTGATCTGGCCATCTCCGTCTATCTGTCCCTCTTGTTAAAATAAGACTTCGCTCCCAAGCTGAAGATTTCAAGTTTACAAACAGAAGTTTTAATATTTTTGCGATAATTCGCTCAGCTGCCCATAATTTTGATCAAATCATGGCACTATTTTAAAGCTACAGCATTCTTAATTTAAATTTCATCAAGATTCGATGAAGAAATTTATGAGGCTTATTTGATTAAATGAATTGTTGACTTGATACTCAACCTAAATTTAAAAATGTATTATTATTGCTAAATACAGCAAAATTACAGTTATCAGTTACTAACTAAACAATCTAGGGGATTATAGCATGGCTACTGCAGCCTCGACCTATCAATATAAAAGTTAAATTTAGAAATTGTTTGCATACATTAATTTTTATTCATATTTATTTTTCATATTATATTATTTTGTATGTGTGTGATTTTTAACTGCAGCACCCCCTGGATTCTTGGCACCTCCACAAACACCGCCAGCAAGGCAAAACCTAGGATTTCATGGGCCGCATTCCTTGGCTGGCGCTGGGCCAGGACCCGGACTAATGCCGACGCCCCCATCTCAACAGCAACAACAACAATTGAACAACGGGCTGAGTGGGAATCGAGCACCGCCCGGCTTCATCTATCCAAGTGGAATGGTCCCGAACCTGCCACAACATCCGCTGCTGCAGCAGCAACAGCACGCTGCGCTGCCGCCCAGCTATCCCCGAGCACTGCCAAATCCTCATTTGCCCACTGCACTCAACAACTTTGCCATGCATCCGAGCTTCAATGCGATGCGTGCCGTTGGCATCCCGCACCCCGCAACCTTTATGCAGCCAGTGCCGCCTGTGCCACGCCTCCCGCCGCACAACGTGCTCAATCAGCAGCCCAACTCGATGTACAACATGTTCAATATGCGCCTTGTGCAGGAAATCCAACAGAATCATCCGCTGTTGCAGAATGTGGCCGTTGCCCGTCAACAACAACAACAACAGCAGCAACAAAATCGTCCCGGCGATCGCCAGAAACAGCAACAACAACAATCCCAGCAACAGCAGCAGCAGCAGCAACTTAATCATCGTCATGGCGGCAACCTGCCCCAGGAGGAGTTCGACGAGTACGCCAATCTGATGAGCACCCGAGACAAGCACTGGCTGATTGGTATTCAGCTGTCACAGCTGAACACGGATACGCCGTACATCGATGACTATTACTACACGGTGCACAGGGAGCGGAAGAACGGACAGGTGCGTCACAGCCAGGCACACAAGGATAACCAGTTGAACCACCCGCTGACGCAGCCACGTGGCCATGCCCAGCTCATCCTGGTGCAGTTGGGCAACAAGAACGGGTCGCGCAACGGACAACAGCATCGCGAGCGACGCAATTCGGAGAACACGAGCAACAGCAACGCCAGCGGTGGAGGCGGCGGCGGCAACATAACAAACAGCGGTGGCAACAACAGCAATCTCCTTGCTGGCTACATTTTCTCACCCTTGAAATTCGAGAACTCGCTGGGCAAGCTGCAGTATGGCAGTGTCACAGCGCCCCGCAAGATCATCGATGCCGATATAATGGGCAGCGATATGAGTCCCGTGGAAAATTCTGCATCGTCTGCCTCCTCATCGGCTGCAGTGCATCATTCGGATAAGTCCAGCGAGGGGCCAAGTGAGGTGCTCCTGGTGCCGAGCAGCATGCGAAAATCGCGTCATATTCTGCTGCACATCGAGACACTTTATCGGTATCTGCTCAAGCTGGAGGACCTGGAAAGTCCCGAAGTGATGGCAACCATTGTTTTGAAAAAGAATAAAGAAAGCGAACGCATCGCCGCCGTAGAGCAGCTCGAGATGGCAAATAAAACGGCCGAGGAACGTGCTGCCGAGGCAAACAATCCCCAGACCATGAATCCAGCGCTTAAAAATAAGTTCAACTATGAGATCGAGTCGCGCGAGGCTCTCGTCAGCAAACTAAAATCGGGGCTCACTTTCGACAAGGTCGTCGCCATGATGAGCGTGCGCAAGGGCAAGGTACTTACAAATAAATACTTAATTTTTAATTTCATATTATTTATTACGTTATTTATTATCCCATTATAGATCCTCCTACGTCGTTGTATGCCATTTATTGCTGATCAGAGCATACGTTGGACTGTTTGGGCTGGCGTTTTCTGTTCGCTGCAGAATGTCGTTAAGAAAGATCGTGACGATGTCGAGGGTGTCCTCTTTGCCCTCTATCCGGAGTTCAGAAAGCACATTGGCGAAGCGAACTTTGAAACAACTATCAATATATCGGCTGCTTTCACACTGAATGACAAAAAGATGTCGGCCATTTTCTGTAGTCGAGTAAGCACTAATTCTATTCATCCAAGCAAGATTTGTTTTTATTGCTACGAACCGAATTGTTTTTTGTTTGCAGTTTGGAATTTTGTCGCTCGTCGGTTTGATTCTACGGGTGGAGGCGATTTACATGCTGAGCACGGATGCGACGCTCAGCGAGGATAACCGACAGAAATGGCGTGAGTTCCTCGCCCAGGTTGCTTCCTGCCTTAATCGCACCATCCAAAACCAGACCATCTCAGCGGCAATCGAGTCGGACGCAATTCAGCCAATGATGAATCATTTTGCGCGCTTTAAAGACTTGAAACTGGATGCGCTGCTGGCTTTAATAACGGAGGCCAAACATCAAATTAATTAAATTGGTGATTGGAAAGTCATTTATATATAACCCCTTTGTAAAATTTCTGTCATTAATGTTGGGTTATTTAGCAGTTAATATGTGTATGATCTACAATGTATCTACATATATATACGTTTGTGTTGTTGTATTTAATTTTCAATATATACATACATATTACACGCGCACAATTTGTAAAAGAATTCCATGCATCCACGCATATATATACATGTCTATCAAAAAGGAAGGCTCATATATTAACTAACGCTAAACAAAAAGAAATATAGAGTAAGACAATTAAACATGTAAACAAATGCGAGATATTTTCTTTTCATCAATTTTATAAATGTGCACTTTAAGAAAGGCAAAAACTACTTGGTATAGCATCAGATATGTTGCTCATTGTATATATGTCATTTTGTATTTAAAATAGTGAAAACTTCTTCACAAATATTTTTTTGAGCTATTTAAATTTGTGCTGCTCTTCACTTTTAACTTGTTTACTTCATTCATTTGGCACATTTGTGAGTCATTTAACATTTGTTGGGGTTGAAATCTTTTCAAAAACTTCTGAAAAAAAAAATTCATATGCATACAATTTTTATTTTACAACTTTACATATATTATGAAGGGGAATAATTTGCGTTATGAAACAAATAAATTTTTTCTTTACAATAATTCAGAGAGACATGCACGTTAGGCAACATCAAATACATATACAATATTCGAAGTTTGTAAATATCAGGCATATAAATCTACTTGAAAACTGAAAACCATTGGGATAAGAGGGTATATTGAAATGAAATTTAAGTAAAAACCATTTGAATACAATGTAGAGTTGTAAGCAACTCACATTCATACTTTTAAAATACAAACATTGACATTTCTATTACAAGAATATTCAAACTTGTGATACATTTTATGTATGTAAAAGAAAAAACAATCGAATAGTGAAAAAGTGCACATGAAATAGTAAATGTGTTATTTTTTTTCCTCACTTCTTTTTTTATAGAATCAAGACGAAAAGCGATGGAAAAATATTTGTTTTTACATCTGTCGTTCTCGTAATTGACGGTTTTTAATCAATTTTATTATTTCGCGATTGGTAGTTTCTGTGTTGTCTTAGTCGTTTTAAGCTGCTGTCTTATGCTTTATTTTTTATTTTCAAATTAAGAACTTGCCTGGGTATTTTTCATGAACACATTAAAAGCAGTCAAATTATTCACAATCAAATAAGAGTTAAAATATACTAAGTGGAGATGAAGAAATTACAACAAGCCTGTTTATATTATTTATAGCCTATATGACAATTTCCATAATTCATGTTTTGTTTGCTGTTAATGATGGCAAAAATGATGCAGAACAAAAAACAACAATAATAATATAAAGAAAACAATGCAATTTGGTTAATATATAATGTGCAACACATAATAAAATCATATTTTCATCAAATTATGTGCGTTATTTAAGTTGCAGCAAGGGAACTTTTAAGGGAGCTAATAAAAATTAAAAAAAAAATAATATTTTGTTAAAATAAAATATTTTAAATAAATGTATTCAAAATTATTATCTTTAAATCGAATTTTTGTACAAATGACAAAAGTTTCTTTATCAAATTAGCTCGTTAAATCAGTTCAAATTTAGTAAGCAAAACGTGATGAATTTCATGACTTTCCTTCACAACTTCACACAGGAATTAATGCGGAGTTAAAGACATTTTATTTAATATCGACATGCATGGAGTGATCTTGGAAAGATGCTGTCAGAAAACAATATCACAAGCAAAAACTAAATACAATTACCATGCTAAGCATGCTATAAAAATGTGTTGCATCAATAAGCATTCAGGACATAGAAATGACAGACAGACACCCTAGTAAGTCCATATATGTAGAATATAGTAACCTTTTATTGGCAAACATCGAAAAACATATTTAAAAACTCATTAAATAGCGTCCTAAAATTTGCAAAATCGCTCTAAATACTGGCAAATTCTTCTTGTTTTTAGAAATTATTTCCAAATATACAAAACCAATTTTTTTAAATTAAAAAAAATCTTTTTGCTGTACACATAGCTAAAAAACATAGCAAAAAATACGAAATGTATTTTCAAATATTTTGGTAAAAGTACTCTGCAATTAAAAAAAGAAAAAACCTTTCGTTTTAGAACTATTTATTTGCTACATTGAGATGTGAGCTGCTCTTGGCGCCAAAAGTATTGCGTATTTCTGAAATTCAGGGCGGATTGTATAAACTTTGAAATCAAAGTTGAAGGCTTAGCACCGTAATGCTCAGCGGGAATCCCAAGTAACTTCGTCATAATCGACGCCACGACCAAATTCAATTCTAATTGACAAAGCAGCGGCATTTGTCGCGACAATGGTGGCAATAATGGCGCCCAATTCGCGCACGCCCTGCCTGTGTTTCCATATGAAATCAAAGTTGTGCGTACGATTATATGTACATACGTATGTACATATGCATACATTCATATATACGTATACTTATGTACATTCGGGCTTGTCTGTAGGTCGCTCTATTTTCGCCCTCACTGTCGCGACAACAGGACAATGCGACGGGGGACTCGACGCCACAATTGCTAGCCTCATCTAGCTCTGGCGTCTGCATACTCTCCATGTGTGTGCGTGTGTATATGTGTGTGTATATTAGTGTGTATTAGTAATTGTGGGGTTCACTTCATTGAGAAGTAATAAGATGCCGACAAGTTGTCGTCGTCGTCGTCGCCGGCGCTAGCATCCGCTGTTGTGATTCTGATTTGGAAACAACTTCCGAAGATGCCACCGACACTTGTTACGCACTTTGGCGACTGTTTTCAACTCAAACCTGCGGTCACATTGTTTTTTCCTAGTGGCAACCAATTTGAAAATACCATTCTTGATTATGCGCCAAAAGTGTAAATCTAATCTAAATACAGTCGAACTTCTCTAACGCGAACTACCATTTCCTACACTCAGCAAAAAAAAAGTTTACCTAAATTTTAGAATCATTAGAAAGTATTTTTCTAAAAGTTAAAATTAAACATATAATTTTTTGAATTTCTGAACTAATTTGTTCCTAAAATCTGAGCTTACGTTTCTACTTTTCAGAAATGCATTTCAATAAGAAAAAATATTACTAAAAATTAAAAAAAAGCACACAATATTTTTCGGATTGTCGTCCCAGAAAGCTTTCCTAATTTACAAATTTTTTTATCGTTTACTTCAAATTATTTCTAAAAAAAAAAAAAAAAAAAAACTTTTTACTTTTTCGGGCGAATTACATTTTAAAGCAATTTTCTAAAATTCAGGCGACTTGCAATATTTGAAAGTCTGATAAAATAGTGCAAATAATATCGAATTATAACTTATAAGGTATTATTTTAACTAAATTATTTGCACACCGAGATTTCTAGTTCAGCATGATCATATTATTTGGAATGTTGCATTTTATATATTTTATTATTGTGCATTTTTAAAATAATTTTTAAATGCAAAATAATAAGCTTCGATAGATCATCCAAAAGAATATCAAATATACCATTTTTAGAAACCTTAATTTGCTTATCCTAAATTGATACTAAATCATAATGGGATATATTTGTTTTTTTTTTTTCGAAATAGAACTAAATTGTTACCTCGAGAGGGGGTTTTATTATTTGAAAAAGGATCCATAAATTGTCTTAACCTTCTTAAATTTTTAATTGTGGCGAATTTTATGGTTATATAAACAATATGAATAAATCGATAATAACTCAATGCCACAATGTAATTTATAATTACATTTTAGTGAAATTTGAAAAATAATTTGAGAAGTAATTTAAAATTTGTTAATTAATTAATAATTAATCGTATTCTAATCGTAAACCTGAAAAGTCTCAGATAATCAAAAAAAAACATACGATGGTTTCTTTTACTTGTTTCATATATTTACATAAAATTTTTAACTTATTGATTAAATTAATATTTTGTTTTAAATTATCACTAAACAAACCTAAATTGAGACTTTGATAAAGAGCATAAATTGCACAAAAGATTAGTAAAATAAATAATATTAAAAATAAATTACAAATTAATAATTAAAATTATTTATATGATTGCTTAATTAAT
Organism: Drosophila grimshawi; assembly: GCF_018153295.1. Lineage (NCBI taxonomy): Eukaryota > Metazoa > Arthropoda > Insecta > Diptera > Drosophilidae > Drosophila > Drosophila grimshawi. The sequence goes on from NW_025063566.1 coordinate 17,401, forward strand.
TATGCAATATTTAAGTTAGTCTTAAATTGTTAGTCTTAATTTGTTTTCAAATTTATTTTTATAAAACATAAGAAACACGAGTGACTGATCAGTTATGGTATTGAAACTGACAAGAAAAAAAACACTCTATTCTGAACATTTAATCTTAAATCCTCACAAAACATATATATAAATATTTTTTTATTATTCTTATATAATTTGTTTTTAAGATAAGTTGGCTTTGCCCGTCTTAATGACAGATTATCTGATTAGTTATATTATCTATATTGACGTATCTCGTTAAATATAAATAAAACATAATTAATATAATTATTACTATTATTATCTTAGTTTGTCTTAATGACAGATTAAGTGATCAGTTATTGTTTTGAAATTGAAAAAAGAAATATATACAATTCCATTCCGGACATGATTATGTCTTTGAGCCGTCTCATTAAATTCTCACACCACACAGTGGGATTACAGAGACGAAAAAAGGGTTAATTATGCATGCAAATGCGTACTTATCTATCTTGAGTTGTACTTATCTATTTCCTTTGCATATGGATAAAAGCGATTTATACTTGGATGCTGCAGTTGCCGTTCAATTAGTCCAAATATTTTTGTCGTTCAGGTCAAGCATCTTATTAGTCAGTAGTCAGTAGTCGGTAGTCAGTAGTCAGTAGTCAGTAGTCAGTCGTCGCTCCACAGTACACAGCTCGACATTAGGCTGCTGGAAGGGCTCTTTGCCAATGCGACGCCAAGGATGGACGCGGGTATTTCTCTGCAGGGAGGGAGGGGTGCGGGATGCGGGACTTGTCGTTATGACTGTTATTGTTGCTGTTGTTATGGCTGGCGTTGTTTAGTTGACTTCGGCCGCCAGTCGCCGTCTGCGTTACCGTCGCCATCGCGGTTGCCGCCAGTGTTGCTGGAGCCGGCAGACCGGCAGCCAACATTTGACAAACGAAACTGCGCGCAAATAGAGATAGAATAGAACGCGTAGAGTAGGTTTAAGATTCAACACCATGGGGACCAGAGAGAAGCCAAGTGTCGCCAACTACAAATTTATTTACTATTACTGTTCAGTTTTTTACAGTCCTTACTTTTTATACGTTTTGATGTTTTGCTTTTTAGTTTGGCTTGCACTGCTGCTCTTTTTTTGTTGCCATTAATTGGGTGACTCAAAATCATTTAGCCCATATACTAATCTACTCTACACAAAAGAGTCGAGATAGTAAATGATCGTGTGCTTTATGCAACTACAATATGCAAATGCCAGTCACTGATTAATCACTATATACAAGGTGATATTTTAATTAACGAGCTTAGAGATACAAATGAATATTCCAGCATGTGCACGAATATATATAAATATATACATATATAGTATGTGTGTGTGACAATGAGTCAGAAATCAGGACGTTTGGCTGTGGCGACGGCGCCTTGTTGAGCAGCGAGCTGTGCCGCCGTCTGCGTCAGTCTTTAGAATGCTCTGCGCAGTGGTTCCAAGTGCGCACTGGCGAAAGCATATAAAAGGATAGCCGCGTACACGGCTGCCATTTAGTTCGCAAGGATTCATGCGGCAGGACACAGTGGTCCAGTGTGCACCGGCTAGGATATTGAAACGTAGCACTCTTTGTGAAAAGTCGCGACTATTTTGAAACTTTGAAATTGAATAAGACAGTGCAAAATCTTAATTATATACACAAATAAATTATTAACTTGGGCACTCGGTAAATGAATTATAATTTAATTTCTGAACATGTTTATTTTATTCCAATTAATTCCTTATTCGATGTAAATTACATTCTACAATCATTTTATTTAGTTGTGTACAGTTATTATTTTTCAGATAAGTGTCTCTTCTCTCCAATCAACATTTTTTTATTTTGATTATTATTATTTTCATTTTTTTTGGCAGAACACAGTGGTCCAGTGGTACGCACCGGCTAGGATATTGAGGTAGCAATCATTGTGAAAAGTCGTGAAACTTTCGAAACTTGTGGTGCAATTAACAGTGGCAAATCTTCAGAATATTTACAAATAAATAATAAACTGTGGCACTCGGTAAGTCAGAAAAACTTCTTATACGTGAACATATAAACACATAGAATACAAAAAATAAATAAAAATTAAATTTCTTGTGTAGTTTATTGTACACCAAATCCTTAATTTCAACAAGGAGTTCATTTAGTATTATACAGGTATTGTTTTCCAGATAAAGTCTATATTCTCTCCAATCAACTTATTTTTATTCTCTTATTTTGTAACAAATTAAATAGCTAAATTAAAAATCTATTTACTCTCAATTACATTTCTTTCTGTAAATTTCAATAAAAGTGTCTTTCATAAGAATAAGTTTGGTATTGAATAGGTTTCTACTTTGATTTAAAACCCAATCGAACAAATACTATAAAGTTTTTCACCAGTGCAGTTATTAGTTTCTGTCTTACTAATTTTTCAAGTCTCACGTTTTTGTGGAGCATAAATTGAAATAATCTTGAGTCCTATAGTCGACAGAACTCGACACGAAAAGAATATCTTAAGCATGCCGAAGACTAAATACCCTTTCACAATGCCCTCATTACACTCAGAAAAAAACCGCCTGAAATGTAGAGATTTGTCATACTTTTGGCGCCAAGGGTAACTCACCTTTTTATTCAGAAAATATATTTATTAAAACGAGAGTTTTTTGTACTATTTATATTAAATATTAATTAATAGGCGTTGGTTTTTTAAGATTTCACATTTCAGATAGCTTTTAACATGCATATAATTTAATTTGAAAAAACTTACCGTTGATCTGCGAGTTGAGTTGAGTTGAGTTCCCATAGAGCTACTTGGCGTCTAAGGTAGACAATAGCCATTAAATTGCATAATTTGTTTCAGCATTTTAGATGTTTTCTAAAAGTCTTCGAAATTTGTATTATCATTTTTATATTATTATTATTATTTTTTTTATAATTGGAAATTCAGCTTTCGCCAGGTGCACTTAACGTTTATTCAATGATATTGAAACAATGATATATCAATGATATTGTCTACTCATCATGTAGCGTTCTTCATTAGATGCCAAGGACTCACCTTATTAATAATAACGAATATTTCTAAAAGGGAAGGTTGTATCTTTAAAATAATCGGGGTGCTATTCTATTCTTAATATCAGGGTAAATTCTATATTCTATAAACTTGCTGTTATTTATATTATAATTAAACATTAGTATTATTAGATTACACATATTCGAACCTTTAACATGTAATTACGATTGCTGTAGTCGAGTGAGCGCGACTACGAAATTCCCTGGGTTTTATTTCCAAATTTTCATTTAATAAGCTTATTATCTAATCAGGTTTAAAAGGTCTGAATACCGATTCTTACACGGCGGCAATTCATAAATATATGTAGATAATGAAAAATAATCATCTTTACGCTTTGGACTTTGACATGGTTTTTTTCCTTTCAGCAACTTAATTATTAATAATAATTGATCCTTTGAGATTCCAAGCTTATTCCTTTGTCAAGCATATTCCTTCTGCCACTAATCGAGATCTTGGTGCACTGGGTTTCATTAAGTGCTAGTCGACAGAATTTCACTATCCCAACATTACTTGAACTCTTTACACTTCACTTGTGCGTCTTATTCTTGTATATGATATCTACAATGTTCATCAGGATTACATCTGTACAATTTCCTGTTATTGAGCCGTAGAATACTAATAATAGCTCATATGCTTATCGTAGTAGACTTTTCCTAATAAATATTCTTTTTGCTGAACGTAGAATTATGTTTGGTTTAATCTTCTTATACAAACTAATAAGTGGCGAAATTGATTCTCTGAATTAATCAACAAAGTTAGTTTTGCAATTCCGATTACTTCCGAAGTACACTCCGAAAAAAAAACAAAATATTATAAAATGAACATCAAATGAAAATCACCCCGAAAACCAGATACTTTTTCTAATAAAATTTCTATATATAAGAAAACATTTTTCGTTAAATCGACAATCCTAAATATCAATTTTTATATGAATTTAGTTATTAACTATCTAAAATGTTTGTATGAACAAAATCTTCAATTAAATAATATAATAATAAAAGTATAAAAAAGCTATGAAAAACACCACCTGTAAATTAGAAATATTTTTTGTAAATTTTATAAAAATCCATTCTGAAATTAGGAAATGTAAATAATTGTTTGTACATTTTAGAAACTTACTTTCTGGGCAATGAGTTGACGAATCCTTGACTCCAAAAGTATGTCGAATTTCTAGAATTCAGGTCGATTTTTTTCTTAGTGACGATGATGATGCTGTGATGATAAAACCGGTTTTAAAATGTGGTACATGATTGAGCTACAAGCTCTTTAATGGCGCTTTAACAAGTTTTCGTTGAGAGAAGTGTGCTGATAATATCTTGTTAGGTTTTGGCTTCTAATTGCGCTCATCCCATGAAATACGGAATTTTGCAAGAATGCCTCGTCGACCACCCAAGTGATTCATTCCCTTGTCGGCAGTTGGTTATCCATCACAAAACTGCAGCAGCTATCAAAAGCACTCGAGAGAGCTTAAATAATCTGGAGAATGTCAGGATCTCATTCTGGTTGAGAAAATATTTTCATTAGCAAGGCTTTACTTTACAGGAATCTGTCTACGCAAAGATCATCAAATTATTGTTTCTTTATTTAGTTATTTAATTTCGACATGAAAAATACAATTACAAAATATAATAAATAAAAAAAAAAATGTACTATTTTGATTTAAATTAAAAATTGAGTAATATTTATAATATTTATATGAGTATTAATGCAAATGCAAAATAGACCAACAGTTGCTGCATGAATTGGAAACCGACCAAGAATCAAATCAGAAAAATAATTCTTTGAATTAGTTAAGACGACCAACCACATATGAATGCAAAAATTTTATTACCGAGCGAAGACGATTAAAATTTAATTTTTTAATAATAGAAAGAAATTACCCCGATTTGATTACATTATAAAGTCTATGGTAATCTTTACAGAGAACTCGAAAACCTTTGTGCAAGGAACTACAATTAGATAGATCTATATTCTTGATAAAATTTGACTATATTTATTTATTCCATTTATTTATGTATTTTTAAAGTTCTCAACTAATAAACCCGTTCACAAATATTTATTAAACATTTTTAGGAATGCCTTAACAAATTGGTTGTTTGCTGGCAGGTTATAAAATTGGAAATCCTAGTGATTGTTCCAGATATCTAGGTGTGGCGTTCTGTTCTTGCAAAAAGGTCCATCGAGGTCAAAACGATTTTTCTAATATTACATTTATAAAACCGTTTTCTAAGAAAAGGGTGTCTCATAAGCGGATTGCCCTTCAGACATAATTTATACTTTAAATTGGATTGTAAAATGTTGTACGTACATATTTTAGGAATGTGTTTCGTTGTTATTCAAATATTTAAAAATGTTTAAAAAAAAATTAATTTTATATTCAATTAAATTTCTTGGAGCTTGTGTAAACCAATAAAAAAATTTCATTCGATTAGTGAATAATGTAGTGACCTGAAAATATATGGATATATTTCAAGTTTCATAAGGAACGCTTTTAATTTATGTAATATAATGTATCAAATATAATATAGTATAGAGAAGGAATTTTCAAAAACTTCAATTATCTCAACTTATTCAGAAATCAATCGCAATTAAAAAGAAAGAAGAAACTCAATGAAAGATTTGTGCACAGCCTACTTATCATATATTGCATATGTGTAAGTAATTGAAGTATTTTTGAACATAGTATTGAATCAAGAATTTAAAAGTCAATTTTTCACTAAACTTGTTAATATATGATTTTATAATATTTCTAAAAACAAATGTTAATAATCATTTGCTGATTTATTAATCACTGAAATCATGTGTTAAGTGAAGAACAAGTACAAAATTTGCAAAATGTAAATAAATTAAATTTATTACATCTTAATTGTGATAAATGTAAATTAAGTGTAATGTTTTTTTTATAGGAGATTTACATTTTTGCATAATTAATTTCTGCATAGCAAACCACTTGATCGTATTAAAAATGTCGATAATCCTTTGATACCTGTGTTATTCTATAGTGAGTCCTTTTCTTAAATATGGATATTGTAAATGGTCCTCCAATAATAAGGTTCATCAGATGAATATAGAATCTGTACAAAAATTAACTGGAATACTAATATTAGCTTAGCTGTACATATATACATCCTATTCTGACTGATCGTAGCATCACGCTTCCTAGACAAAATAATAAGTAAGAAAATGTATTGCTCCGACTTAAATAGCCACGTTAATTTTGCAGTTCCGATTATAAGTTTTTCTACCTCAAACTTGTAATACAAACTGTGCTAACCATTTCGGATCTGTTGCTTCACTTATAATGATCTTAAAAGTTGTTCTATTTGTTAGTACAAATACCAAAGTAAGTTTAAATAAGCATAATAATAATAATAATAAGAGAATACGTAAGCAAGACCTAACGCACCAAGATTATTTCCATTATTTACGATTGTTGTCCAAATATACATTATCGCATAATCAAAGGCGATTGTTTTTTAATTCTCTTCATTGGTACTGTATTGTGACTAATATGTTTGTAAGTTTAATCAAACTATACCATAATTGATATATTGATAATAATTATTATGTACGTTATATAACAAAGGTTATCGTTCCATGTACTTTTTGAAATACAAACAAATTATCAAATTGTCAAATCGTGAATTGTTATCAATCATGGTGGAATAGAAATGCTTGTGGCACCTGCTAATGTCTCTATGCACTTATCTATATAATCAGTTTTATTAAAAGTCAAATTAAACAAATCAGATGCATAACACTTACATACACTGGAAGGATAGTTGTTACCTAAAAAATCCATTGTTCGTTTGAAAATGGAAACTTTTTCTTTCCTACACACGAAAATCGGTCCAAAACGAAAATTGCCCTGCATACATGAAAGTCTAGCATGTTTTTAGAAATAATTTCTGAATATAAGAAAACATTTTTGTAAGAATTAGAAAGGCTTCCCCTAAATCGACAGTCCTAGTAATGAAAACCCTTATTTTTAGAAAAAATTCTTTTTAAAATTAAGAAACAAGTAAGAAGAAATTTAAGGGGCTCGGATTTTATAATAGGGTTTAGCTGTCGTTTGCTTCACAGATCATGTAACTCTGTGAGAAGTCACTCAACTCAAATTAAATGATATGTATTTTATGAACTGTCTAAAATGTTTGAATGTGTAAAATCTTAAAATACCAATGCTTTTTATATAGCCACCAAAAAGCTAATGTTAGAGTTGCTTGTACACACATATGAAAATTATACATTTTTTGTTTTTAATTTTAGAAAGATATACCCTGAAATTCAGAAAAGAACAGCTTTTTAAGAATATTCTTTTAGAATAATAAAGTGAGTTTTTCTAATATGCAGGTCGTTTTTTCTGTGTGTCATTATCAAGCTAACCATCAACTGTGGAACCTACGAATAAAGATATATTAATCATAGTCTACATAAATTAATTTTGGGTAGTCTGTCGCCACGTTGGGTTGTTGCAACATTTACATCAAACGTATAGAGCCCATATATTGTGTAGGGACTTGACACACCAACTTAATTTATATACTGTTAGCACTTTCTCAATTTTGGTAGATCATGTAAATTTTAATGTGTACACCTTAAAAATATAGCATTTACTTCGATGGGCCTCAATAATTTCGGGAGCTGCAATGTAGAACGAAAGAATTTGCATAACATCAGTTTTAATTTTTATAAGAAACTCAACTCAAGTTATTCCAAGCCCTCATTCAGAGTCGCAGTGAAGTCGACGTCATCGTGGTTCCCGGTTCCCGGTTTCCGACCTGTTATTATCGTAATGACAGCTGCCTATTTGCTTTTATGTTTTTTTTTCTTTTTGAATCGTCCGAGCCCAAGACAATTATCTCTGCTTGAGCAGACCAGCATACTCACCGATCCTTCTTTGATCTCTTTTGACCGCTGGGAGTGTGTGTGTGTGTGTGTATCTGTGTGTGTCCGTAAATGGGCGCCATGAGTCCGACAGAGATGAACGCAGCAATTGCAAATGATACGTCCTTGATCGCTGTGAATATGTGGGATATTTCTGAGTGGTCCCAATTCATCTCTTCTTTCGCACTTTTTATACCCTTGCTAATGGTAAATAAAATTAATTTATGCAAATATCTTTTCATTAATACCCGAGCCAATATTTCGGTGACTATCAATCTTTTTATATCCCATTCACAGTGGGTTAAAAGAAAAATGAACCATTACAAAAATAATAATGTATCCCTTTAATTTTTTGGCTTTGAAACTGTGGGAGATATAGTGTTTTGCGATTTTTGGGTGCGTGGCGGAAATAATGAAATTCGCTCAACAATGCCAATTGAAGTTTCCTAGTAATATACTGTCAAAGTTTGATGAGGCTAACAAATTTAGTGATTTGCCATTCATATTTGATGACTCTAGCTTCCAAATTGTGTGAGATATATGATTTTATCAATTTATATCTCAAGAAATATCGGTTTTAGTGAATGATTGTGGGATCAAACCCTTATTAATTTAATTTTAACTATCGATTTTTATTGATAGTTGACCTTATCGGATGCAGCACGGACGGACAGCATGTGTTTGCGTTTATATGAAGACAATAATACAAAAGTTTATAATAGCTAGGGCCTTGTAAGGATTAATTTTGTGGGTGTTATGATTTGGTTATGAAGAAAAATTTAAAGAGGCGATTCCGATCGCATAAGGCATATTTATTCTTGATTCGATGTAGTCGATGTCCATCCGTCCGACTGACTGTCTGTCTGCTTCTATTTAAACTTATGTTTCAGGTTTAATGTCTAGACGAAACTTTAAATATATTCGCTTATCTGCTGCATTCAGTGCGTAAATACATCAATTATCTTAAATTTTACATGTGCTAGAATCAGACGAATAACATTTGATTATCCGAAAAAGAAAAGAAATAAAAACATTCATATTTTTCATTCAATAGTTATTATTTACTATTAAGCTAACTTATTTATGCTGAATTACGTCTAAAAAGCCAACTACTGTGAAAATTTCAAAATTCACGTAGACACTCTTTGAGTTTATTGCTATTTACAGGTCTTGTCATGTTCAGAACATATTCATATTGATATGCACACATTCTATCAAAATTTAAATAATCGAGCCAACCACATGGAGTTCAAAATTGCGCGCAGCTAACTTAGCGTGAGTTAGAAATTGCGTGCATCCAACATCAAGTGAGTTAATATGTGGTGCGCGGCGTGTTGAGTATAAGTGTTGGTATGATGTTTCTGTATTAATATGACGGCTGTAGTTGTATGCGAAAGAGAGAGAGAGAGAGAGCGCCGAGAACTCAAACTCACCACACACTGAAGAAATAGAAGACAAAAAAATAATACTCACATGCTCTCATAACGCAAGAAACTCTCAATGTGGACGGACGTGAATTTCGGTTGCTATACGAACATATTTTTGTTGCAAACGCGGGCGTATCCAACAAATAAATGTAATAAGCGACAAAAGCAAGCGCCGCGTTTCTATGTTGATTTTAACATTTTATTTTCGACTCACTGAGCATTTCTTATAGTTCTACTTATACTACTCTTAAGTATTTGTATTTGTGCAAAAGTTAAAAGTGAAGCAAAAATGTAAGCCATATTGTGAATTCAATTAAAAGTGGAATAACGGCAACATTAATGTGAAATCTACAAAATATAAATAAAAACAGAAGTGCTTGCATTGTGAATTATAATCAAACGCGTCGTCTACTAACCACATATATACATATGTACATTCATACTTGCCTACACACATGCATACATAACAACAGTCGTGGTATATGTGTAGGTTGATCAATCAATACACACAGAAGCAATAATAAGTGATTATAAATGTACATATTTTACACATTGTGAAGAACGTTATGTTAAATATACATATATTTATATTATATGTACATATGTTTATGCTTAATAAAAATAATAATAACTATATTTAATGTGTTCAGCGTATACTTTTACTTGAGCATATATTTGATGTATATTTCTTTATTTGTTTGTTTTATGTTTGCAAGCAGTTCTGGTTATTGGTTAGTCTTCCCACTGGGTATTTCGTATTTTATTCAATTTTTTTTAGGAAGTTTGAATTTCGTAGCAGATTCATTTTTTTTAATCGGCACTTTTATTTTTTTATGATTATGTCATTCTATTTGTGTTGGTTTTGTATTAGCAAAAAGAGAATGGGCTCAACAAAAATAATTGTTAATTGAAAACTTGTGCAAAATTGTAATTTTAAAAGATCCACATTTATTATGTATGTGTGTGTATATATGTGTGTGTGTAATTTGAGTAGTAGACCTAAAAAAAAAAAGCTGCTGACTAGTCAAAAAGAAAGAAGCAGAAAAATGTCGATCGCTGAAAGCGCCTACTTCAAAAATAATTATAAAATAAACAAGCTCAGCGCTCGAAAATCAATCTTAATATGCCGTGATAACAAATAATATAATGCTAAAAATATCAATGTGTTTTTATCATATTTAGGAATATGTAATCAAAAAAAAGTGTACTGAAAAAGAAACCAAATACATATCAGAATAAAAATATATCATAAATTGCAAAGCACTGCAAGAAATAACCCATAAGATTGATGTATTTAATACAAACGCGCGATATTACGGATATATTTGGATAAACCCAATTTAACAAAGTAAGTAATAAACATTTTCTTTCCAGTATTGTATTATTCAAGTAATATTGTCAACCGATTATTATCGAAATTATGCAATTACTATTTATAAAAACGATAAGACTTCTCTATACTGATAATTTTCGGGCATTCGTATTTAGTGTTTCTGAAAAATTGAATATGTCCATAAACCATATAAATAAAAAATTGTTATATATACAAATAGTTATCCCCTTTTCCCAATTGGATCTATGTCCATGCGCACATGTTTATCGATATCGAATGTCGGTCGTCGATATACTGTTTGTCAAAAAAGTGTTTTGACAAAAAAAGTTTTTTTTTTTTCATTTTACGTGCAAAAAAAATTTGTTTAATTATTGTATATAAGTTTTCTAATTTATTTAAAATATGTTTATAATCTGAGATAAAAACATATTTTAACAACCAATCAAAATTTGACTTTTTTTCAATTTCTTTCAAAGAAATTTACTAATCTTAAATGTTACGAATAAATTTTGGGACTGTTGGGTTTCTTTTGTTTTTTCCTGATTTTGGTAACAAATAACAATTACAGAGAGAAAAATATCATTCTCGATTTCCTAAGAAATCTTCATTTTTTTCGATGGCCTCAAGCTATTCACTTCTGACAGACAATATTTACGCAAACATGTCTGCTTTAAATAAAGTGCTAAGATAATAAGTCGATATTACCTCGATGTAACTGGTAGTTTGAATCGCTGAAACCTTTACTTCTCGCGCAATTTTAAGATTAAAATAAGCAAACTCAGACACACTGAAGAATGTCCCCAAGGGGGCTTATTGTCTCCACTAATCTGGAGCCTGTTAGTAAACGAACTACTTAGAAGACTTGTGAGCCCGAGTATTCAATGTAGGGGATCGGCTTGGATATCGAGTGACTGGTGTTCGGCCTCAACCTAAATCCTAAACAGTCATGGCCCCCTTTATAAGAAAATATAAGTTACAGAGAATGAAGCAAATATGGCTTTCAAGAACCCCATTAGAAACAATAAGGGAGGTAAAATACATCGGAGTCACACTTGAAAGTAGACTAAACTTTCGCACCCATGTACAAAATACAATATCAGCGTGCTCCAGGAGCAATGCGCACCTGCCCAACAATGCCCTTCGAAGCCTTAATGGAACGCACTCCACTTCATCATATAAGAGTCCAACACAAAGTGATGCTATTAAGGATGTCGGCAGAAGGGGTTGGGGCAATCACTAAGCCAAAGAGATGAACAACTTCTTTCACACTAGCATGTTTCAAGCTAAGGTGTGTGCAATAAGCAAATGTGCGAATTTCAAACTGATAAATGACTATCAGAATACGGACATAACTATGCTATCCGACAGTTAAGCTGCAATGAATGCTTTTAAGAGGACGGAGAGAGACATGACTCAAGCTTGACCAACTTGGAGCCCACAATTGGCTTATCCTATGATGGGTCTCGGGTCACAAGGATATAGCGAGGAATGAATAGGCTGATGAGCAAGTGAAAATGGGTCGGAGAGTATTGAGAGCATATTATCTAACAGGACCAGAACGTTTTGTAGCATAGGAAGACACAATGCGACTGTAACATAGAAACGAAGAAAGACAGGCGACAAGGGAACTGGGCAGAAGCACCAGATCTCCTTCAAGCCAAATGTCTTCTGGATGGCTATAATCATGAGCGATTTAAGAAGGTAAAATACGAAGGAAAGAATAGGTTTAGTATACTCAGCGGTCTATTTACAGCACGTTGTAGACAAAGAAGTCACCTATCTAAATTAGGTATTTTTTAGTAGCGAACTATGCCGGTTTTGTGAAAACAAAAAAGCCTTAGGTAGGAAAAGATGAAGTATCGTGAGGATGAGCTTAGAAACACTCAACCAGACCAGATTTTTACATTCGTGCGGGAGAAGGGGTTGATAAAAGAGCGATAGGCTCAGAAGGGGGCATAATAGATTTGCTGGGTCGCAGTGCATGAATCCCAATTATTAATAATAATAATCTTTAAAAGATCAACCTGACCTTAAAATCCGAAAAGCATTAGGCACACTTTCTATGCAATAGAATAAAGCTACATAGTCTCTAGCGCACTCCGTTAAGTTGATCAAACAAATATAAAGAGCCTATCTAAAGATATATGTATGTGTATATGTGTAAATATAATTTGTGAATTTGCTTATCTTTTACCGTTTTTATTAGCGGGCTAATTTCAACGAAAATAATATCGATAAACGATATCTTCGATCGTTGCCATAATATTTATCAAAATGCATTAACTGTATTCATTCATAGTCATTAATCACAAGAACAGCCTTTAACAGGAAACGCATCAAATTTTTTTTATTTGTCAAGAAGAAGACGAAAAATAGATATGTGGATCAAAAGTGTTGCCAGTGTTGCATTTCGAAGATTTTCAAGAAAACCCAGTGAAGACATTTAATTGCAGTTTCTTCAAAGTAAAAAGACGAGTTGCTTAAAATGCAATAAAAAATAATATAAAAATAAAATGCAATATCTATGTACAAATTTTACATATATTCTCATGCAAATATGTATGTATATATGTACGTAAGCACTTTTTTTTTTGTATTATAGTATTCTTTCATGTATGTGCATTTGTGTGTGTGTGAACTTAAACCGGCGCCATTACATTGTTTTAGTGTGGGTGTGAGTGGCGCCAACAAATGTCAAATACACACACATGTACACACTTGCTTATATGTATAGATTGAGTTGTGCAAGACAGCCGACAAGTGCGCGAATGAACACACAGATGTGCACATATACATGGATATATGTATGTATGTGTGCAAATTGCAATTTTGTTGTGTTTCTGGCAATAATAATATGCTCTCGGTGTACATCATTTGTGTGTTTTCTTTGTTCCACATTGTGCAGCATACCCCACCTCCCCTGCTCGAGTACAATCACAGACTCACGTTTTTATACTTGTTGAATTTTCAGAAGAATTCGGAAATGTGTTTTCGTTCTCACACACACACAAACACGCATACTCGTTAAAGCATACACATATGTTTTCGTATACACACACACACTGACAATACGCTCCGTTCTCCTGTGCACTTGCCTTCACTCTCTCTGGTCTCTCTCCATCCTCTCTCGCTCTCTCTCGTTTCAATTCACCTCACAAATAGTTGATTCTTCAACTTGTCAAACCGGCTAACAAAAAGACCGAACGAACGAACGACGAACCAAACGACCGTCAGTCCGTCCGCCCGTCCGTCTATCCGTCGGTCGGTGTAGCATTAACTGTAGCTCTCTGGCGCTGTCGTCGTTGTCGTTGTCGCTGTTCGCTGTTCGTGTCTGTCTGATATAAGTTTATATTGCTGGCGCCATTGCGACGACGACGCCGCCGCCGACATCGTTACTATTATTTCTTTTATTACGTTTACGTCAGTGGCGCCCACTGTGGCGCCTGTGCCTCATTGCCGTCTCGCCTCTCGCGTCGAGTCGCTGCCTTTTGCTTTGCCTTCGCTGCTGGCACGCAAGCAAATTGAGTAAGTGTGTGTGTGAGTATGCTTCTATACGTATGTATGTATATATACGCACATACATCCATGCATATAGATATGTTTATACATTGTACATAAATAGGCATGTATATATATATATATATATGTGTGTGTGTGTGCCGTCATGTTGGCGTCGGCGCCACTGTCGTCGTCGAGATAAGGAACGCAAGAAATGCCTGCTTTTCTGCCTGCCTGCTGATGATGATGATGATCGTAGGGGGCCAGCCACAGTTTTTTTGTGTTTGGGCTCTGTTAACTCTGGCAACCTCATCTCTGTCTGTGGCTGTGTGAGTGACGCTGCTACCCTGATCCTCTTCTTTCCTTTCCTCTCCTGATTACTCCTGCGCATTGTTTCTCCTCCCCTCTCCTCTTCTTTCCTTGTGCGGCACTTTTGAGCTGTTCAATAGAAAAAAAGGAAGTTGAAATATTCTCAGTCAATTTAATTCCTATGCCGAAATTTTTTAAAAATTCCAATAAATTTGTCAAAAATGCTTTGCGAGTATATTTTTTGGTTTTCATCGTGTTTCGATCGGTTTTTCATAGATCTGTGTTCTCTATTGTTGCCATATATTTTGTGTATACATTTTTCTTATTTCGCTACAATTAAATGGAGTTCCTACAACTAATTAAAAAATAATTAAGATTTATTAAGTAAACTTAACTTAACTTAGACACTGTCAAAAATGTGTTTTTTTCACTGGTTGCACTTCTTTTCCTGCAATAAAATGTACTTATTATTGCCTTTTATTTTTCTAATTTTACTACTATTAAATTGAGCTCTTACAACTAGTTAAAAAAAAAATGTAAAAAGATTCACTAACATAACATTTCTATTATTTAAAAAAATTATCCATTTTTTGGCCTATGAAGAAAGTGCTTACATATGAAAAATGAATGCAATTGGCATTCAGCAATAAAAAAAAAACGAAACTTTTGTTCAATTTGCTTCAAACTGTCAAGGTTTCCATATAAAGATGTTCTAAAATCATTACTTTAATTAATTAGCTTAAAGTTACTTGAGAAATTTGACGCCAAGGTCGGAAACATTACCGGAAATCTATAATCAATATATAATTATATATATACATATGATTTTATAATCTGATTAGGCTGAAAGCATGACAGCTAAGAAGTTAAAAGTTGCATAATAATATTATTTTTAGCTAAATACCCATTAAAATTGATTAATGAGATAGAAGGGAGAGCTCTGTATTAAACTGGATCAATAACTTTTCCCGATAAAAAGCGATTTCCGATAATGTAATAAAAAAAAGTACAATTTCAAATATGAAGCCTTCCATTTCGGTAGGAATAATATAAATAAATGGAGGTTAATTCGTAATCGGTTGAGAAACGTAGAATTTATTTATGATTGACAAAAACTGCAAAATAACTCGGGAATGAAATAACATTCCGCAAAGATATGTGAATTGGACTTTTATAAAAAAGCTTAAAGCGGAATTTTCTCGAAATGTATCCGAAAAATGTATTTTCAAGTATCAATGCATAATTAATTAAATTATTTATTTAATTAATGTCGACTAATATCATTCAACACAGAAAAATACAAATAGAAATTTATTTGAATATTTGAAATAAAATAACACTATATAAAAAAGATTTTAGGGAGTATTTAAATGCTTATTATTAAATGTTATTCGTCGGCAATAAATAAATAAATCAACAACCGAGTCAATTTAGTAAAGAATATAGGAGCTAGAGATTTTAAATCTTCCAGTTTAATTAATTTTCTCGATAACTACCTCAAAGGTTTCCAATATCGATAAAAATCGATAACAATAAAAGCCTCAAGTAAAGATACATATTTTTAATTTCGTAACAAAAACTATCCCTATTATAAACTCAGAGCTGATGCAATATTTTCCGTCTTATTTGTCTGAGATCTTTTTGAGTGTTGGAAAAAGCTTTATTGATTAGGTGAGGAGATTATCGAATGCAAAAAAATACGCTTTAAATTACTTAATTAACAATCATAAACGAAGATGCCAGGATATTGGTATAGAATTTAATCCATATGAATTTCTTAATTTGGTATATTTAAATTTCAATATTATAATGTCGATTCATTGGTTATTAATAGCCATAAATCAATGTTGGAAAGTGAGATGTCGAGAATGAAATGTGTTGATTGTCTTCAAACAGAAAAACGACCCTAAGAAATCTTGAAAGTTATCTGATTATCCTTAGTTTCTCGTCATAGAACGTAATGCATCATTGAGTCAAACTAATGAATTACAAAAAAAAAAAGATTCAACGCTTCAGCGAATTAATGGCATTTTAGCTAACAATGGCCAACAACCAAATATTTAGCTTTGTACAGTATATTATCATTCATATAAATACAATGCAGTATTTTTCTGACAAATAGAAAAAAGCCATAAAATCCAGAAACCATTTCGGTTACTCATCCTATTATTCAGAAACTATATATCTAAATTCCAGAGTTCTTTCTTAATTCCAGGGTACATTTTTCGTAAATGTAGTCTTTTCATATATGTACAAATAACTTTAAAATTAGCTTTGCTTATACTATTAATATCTACCACAATATGTTCTTAGTTTTTCAAAAATATGTTTTCTAAGAATCTTGACTTGCATCTATACTTCTTAGAAATATATTTTCAATTATTAAAAGATATATTTCACAGCAAAGGAAGACTTTCTAATTAAAAAAAATTTAGAATATATTTAGAAATTATTCCTAGACACAAGATAAACTTTTTAAGGCGCTTTTCAAAAATGCAGCTCAATTTTATTTCTGAGTGTAGGACGTCATGTAAGCTATAGGAAAATACTTGGGTACAGGGTGTGCCCGAGTCGAGCTCTCTCTCTCTGTCCCTCACTCTCTCTCTCGTTCTCTCTCTGTATATATATAGCATTCTTACTTGCCTATAATTGTGATTACGTGTCGAGTCAAAAATTAATCAATTGATTTTCTCCTTTTTTTATTGCAGAGAACAAAACAATAAATTACCAACACGAGCATATCACGGCTGAAAGCCTATTGAACGAGATAATAAAGAAAATTAAAAACCGCGAATCGGCGCTCTAGTCAAAATCGAAAATAAATATACATATATACATATATAATATATATGTAATATATTTATGTGTTGGCTTGTTTGTTTAATAGTTAACGAAACTAGGAATCAAGACCCACCGGACATATCATCAGCCAAGCATCAGCAGCAAAGCAAAGCCTCGACTTTAAACAAATTTGATAAATTCAAATAATGCGCATACGATAAGGATCGATGTTACCAAAAAACTTGATGTCCCTCCATGAGATTCCCAAGCGACAAGAAAAGAAGAGAACTATGGCGTTATGCGTCAGAGAACACCGGGGCAACGTGCGATGCATATGGGAAACAGATAATGCCCAAACAGCAACCACAGCCGCCTCACCCTCAACATCAACGCCACCTTCAGCTGCACACGTGCTATACCACGAGGACAACACCACCACCACAACCACCACTCCCCAGCTACACAATATGCTATTTGCCACAAATCCAGGATCAGCAGCAGCAGCATCAGCATCAATTGGCAACCGAAGCAGCAGCGATCGACGAATATTCGAGCTATTCTTATACCGAGAATGGTTGCAACTACGCAAATGCTGGCGCCGGCATATTAAGCGACGAAAACGGTCCTGTTTGTGCCACAGCGGCGAGTGCGGCAAGTGCGGCATCCTTTGCGATGTCAGCGGCAAACATGTTTCTGCGCAACTGTTGCGGCGGCGGCGAGACAACGACAGACTCCTCCTCGAGCAGTGGATCAGCGGACAGCAGACGCCAAATACTGCTGAGTCGTCAGCGTCCCAGCTCAACGTGCAACTTGCTGCGGCAACCTGCTACCAATCTGCTGTACTACCAAAGCTTCGAGGCGCTGTGGAAGAAGCTGAAGAGCAAACAAATCGCCGATCTAATCCAAGCGGTGAAAAGTCGTGTCGAACCACCAACGCCGCATCCCAAGTGCAACGGCGGCCTCACATCATCATCAGCCTCGACGACAAGCTATCTCCAGTGCATCCTGATCAAGTCCAACTCGCCCAGCGACCAGCTGCAGCACGTCTTCACATGCAGGCTCTTCTTCTGGCCCGAACTCAGGAATGCCGACGAACTGAGGCGACATCCTACTTGCCCCAGTGCACTCGATTACGTCTACGTCTGCTGCAACCCACTGCACTGGTATCGCATGACTTACCCCATCGATTCAGGTAGGTTCATGTAGAAAAATATACAAAACGAAAATAAATTAAATTAAAAACACAAATTTATACTTATGCATTTTAACTTGAAATAACTGCGAAATGCTCTGATACCAATAAGTAATACCAGCCGATAGCATGTGCCAAAATTAGGGTTTGTGTTACCAAATCTACCAATCTCTGAAACACATTCCTGGTCATCTATGTTCAAATTTTGACTTTAAAATTCTGGCAGATGTATGCTATGCGGGCGTGGCCTGAAAATGTAAATCCTTGAAATCAGCTAACTATGACTATCTTTAAAATTGTGGGAGATATGCGGTTTTATCGGTCCAGACTTTCAGAAATATCCCTTTTGGCGATTATGAGGGCAGAAGTTATAGCCATTTATGATTTTTATGGGCTGAGCGCCTGCTGGAGGCGGAGGTGGGCGTGGCCGATGCTGACATCGCAGATAAACTACAAACAAACTTAACAGATTACATGATTAAGTCTATTGCATTCATGGCAGAGGGTTCGAAAATAATAAGTAGTAGACAAATTACACTCTGAAAAAAACGCGAATTTTTTAAATGTACTATACTTTTGGCGTCAAGTGTAACTCACCTTATATTTCTAAAAACCACTTGTGTACAACTCCAATATTAGATTTTTTGTTAATTATATTGGATTTTCTGGATCTCAAGAAAGGATTTTTTTTGTGAATCTGGGCTTGCATTTCTACGTTTTGCAATATTTTCTATTATAAAAAATTAAATTCTCAAAAATAGAAAAAACTAAACTCCAGTTTTTTTTTTTTAATATTTTTTATCTTCATATATTTAGAATTTATATCTAAAAACTATGAAAACTTTCACCTTTTAAACTATTCGTGACGATTTTCATATCAGGTCGATTTTGTACAATTCAACAACAGTTTTGTGTGCAACTAGAAAAAAGTTTCATATTTTTCTCAAAATGTAAATGGATGTCACCCACAGTATTTGACTGATTTTGAATATGTTTTAAAGTCACAAACTTTGAAAGGCTTAACTTACTGATGACTTTTTCCAAAGATGTTTCGATGTTTTGAGTCAATATATTTCCGATACACATACATTCGTCCAAACAAATCACAAAAATGTATATCATTTACAGTTTTAGAATCACGTAGTCTTTTTTTTTTTAAATGTTCTACTCTTTATCATTTATTTCAGTCCATCAAAAATTATCTTAACCATAAATATTTTTTTCCAATTCTACGAAATTTAAATTAAAAAGTTATTTTTGTACATTGCGTGATTGAACATTTTATCTTGACAATTTTCACGCCAATCAATTACAAATCGATTTTGGGAAAACAAATTTTAACTTTCTCTGACATACTACAATTTTCGCATATTCAATAAATATGGATTGACCATGAAACGACCTTTTGCTGTTGATTGCATTTTTTTTTTGGCAAAAAGCATTGTTCATTGAATCATCCAGTTTTGGATTTCAGATGGTCAGATTTAAGACCATTGCAATACGACATTTCACAGCTCCCCCCCAACTGCCAGAAATGTTTGCCACTAGCGCCATCCTAACGAGAAATGTTTTCCACTCATATCCTCAATACAATTTAAGTTCGGGAGTCTCTACAAATGGGAAATTCTCGATAAACCTTCGAAGGCTGACCCATGACCAATGTCTCGCATTATTAGTGGACTGAAACCCCACTATTCGGGGCCCTTGAAACTAGTGAAGCTTACACAATATACGCTTATACATAAGCTTTTATACGCCTACGTCAGATATCCCTTGTTAAAACCCATTTATTTGCACACAATTTTAAAGATAAAGTCAACAAATTGGAATGGTAGATTGCTGGTAATCTTTTACTATTTTTTTTATAATGTGAATATAACCATTTCCTTCCCGGGGGTAGTATAATTTTGTGGAGAAGCTTGTAACCAGGGTGTTAAGCCGAAAAGAATTTTGCTTGCGATTTGTGTATGTATAATTGAATTTAAGTTCTGATTACGATGCTGATTCTGAATCTCAGTTGGTAAGCATGCGGCTCCCATTCCGATTCCCATTCAAGTTTGACCCACTGAAACATGAATAATAGATAGGGTATTGTCATGGTCGACATCGATATGAAAATATCGCTATCGAATGCAGCGTTCATTTTTCTCTTTCATTTTGTGCAAACACGATCCCATCAATCAAATAATGTCGTTGAATACAGGTGAATACAGCCGAGGTGAGCAAAAATCACTTGATTTTTAGCGGTCTGCTCGACGATCGATCGGATGCCAGCCATCGTGTTGTGATTAAGGCGATGTTGGAATTTTACTGCTGCTCCCTTCGCTTTTGGCTTGGCTTTTTTCGTGTTAGCTCTTCAAGAATTGTTCGAGCGTTGGAGAGAGGGAGGAGTGAGGCGGGGTAGCAAACGTAATCAGGTTTAACTGGTAATGGAGCTAACCAGCCAGGCACACCAACACTCTGCCTCTGCTCTGCTGACGTGTGTAGCGCCAGCTTCCTCCGCTCCCAGAGCGGCAAGTGCCGCACATCAAACGACTTGTTGTGCGCCAATAAAATGTCCCCAGTGGTGCGGTGGTGTGGTGGTGCTTCGGCTGATATGCAAACATTATTTATTTATATTTATTTCTATTTCGACGCTGCTGATGTTTGGTCTGGCTCCGCGCAAGTTGCTTGCTGCCTTTTATAATTCCCCTCAGCTATTAAATGAAGCATTGGGGTATACCATACTAAACTAAAGGCGATTACATTTCAAATTTAATATAAAAGCCTTCGTATGAAAAAAAAACGTTTTCGGGATCTCACAAATACCAAATATAGTGAATAACTCTTTTAAAACAAATTTTTTAATAGGATTCCAATTTTGCGTCAGTTATTAATAATTGATATTAAATAAGCTACGAAGAGGAATCTATAGTATGAATCAATTTAAATGTATTTTCGATGAGTGTTAACAATCGAATCAATTAAATTATGTATTTTTGCTTTAGTAATGTATAGTCATGTCCTTCTGTCTGTCTTTGACAGTTTGGCTGCGAGCAGGGTATGTTCTAGTAGAACACTCTTTATTTCTGTATTATAATGTTTAATTACATTAGCACTCAAAGTTTTGTTTTTGTTTTTAAATGCATCACAATAGAAGTTGTTGCTTAATTTTATATTTTGACAAGTAAATTTGTTTCTCTTGTTTTTAATGTGTGTTTTTAATTAAAATACTTGTTTGTGTCGGACGTAGTTAAAGTTAAATTAATTGTGCTCATAAATAACCTTAAGTGATCTACTTTGATTATTATAATCGACCAAAAAAATGCTAAACAAAATGTGAAAATGAAGTATTTGGCTGTGATGATATCTAGCCTATAAGCAAAGTGATGTTTATACCTAATAGTTAAATATGAGTAAAAGAATATTATTAATACAACAGAATGGCACTTCAACTTTAAGCTCTTTAGAATCTATCTAAATATATCTCCCAGCTGACTCTTAAAAATGCTTGGAAATATATAGATTGTATCGATATAATGTGCTAGGCCTATCTACGGCTCATTGCTTATCGATTGTCGATTAAATTATAACAACTTGTACAGTATCATATTGCAAACGAGAAGCTCATTTAAAAGTGGAAATTTCTTACAGTCCCCTAAAATGTTTGTTGATTCTAATATACATTATAATTATATAGATTTAATGAAAAAGATTTAGAGGTACTTGCGGATCTTAATTAAACCGGTTTTACAAATTAAATACCAAACAAAATGTCCGTGTATAAGAAGTTTGGAATTATATTTGAATGACTATGATAGCCGGATTCCGCTATGCACAAAATTTCTTACATTATCATTCTTGACGTTTCGCGATTCCATTATGACTCTCCATTGTCGTTAACATGTGAATGGCAAAATTAACACTTGATTTAAATCAAACAGTTGATCGTAGTAGTTTTGTTTTTTTTGTGCGAAATGAGACAAATTTACAAATTGAAAAGAATATTTTGATTTTAGCATTAAATTAAAATGAATTACAAAAAATAAATGTAATTATTAAAGTTAAAATTTGTATAACTATGTAATCATTTTAAAATAGACGTTCATCTTGCTTGAAAATCATCGATACGAACTTAAACAAATCATTGCAGTAAATATTCGCGAATTTCAAAAATTCTCAACATACCTATAGAATGTGGAATGTACAGAATGTTAAAAAAAAATGACTGGAAACACTTTACTTTACTTTAGATATTGTCAAAATTCCAGAATGAAAAAAACATAATGGAATTAGTTACAGGGTATATTTTAGTAATGCACTATCGAACAAACTTTTCTTCTTGGTTTGTTTTTAGTTTTTGTATTGTTTTTGTTATGCTTTGCTTCGGTTTCTGTTGTATTTATATGTTTGTATGTGTTGTGTTCTCGAATACTAATATTGTACTATTTTTGTGAAGCATGATCTCATCGCTCACAGCTTGTCTTAAACACGCGCAGTTTAACCCGGTGTCTGTCTTGGTTAACTCTTCACACCGCTTACAATTAATATACAAAATTATTAATTTATTGATCGCTTATTGTTAAATCCGTATTCTGAGTTTGCCCTACAATTGCTGGTCATCTGAGCACCTGAATCCTTTTCATTTCTGATTTCAACGATGAAATAAAAATAAAAGAAAAATACTTGCTTTACCTAATATTATTAACACTATTATGTACACAACTCAATTTGTGGATAAATCTAAACGATATTGCGGCTGGATTTGAGCATTATTAGTTAGATATTTGAATAATTAATGATAACAGCATTATAAAGATTTTATTAATTTATATAATGTAATTTATAAAAACACTTTTTAAAAAACTGGTCAATAAGAATGGAACCTGCTTGCAAGGCAAACACTATTTTCCATTGAGGTAATCATTTTATAATCCTAAAGCTAACTTGGATTTTAAGTTGAACAATAAAATATATCTTAAAAATCAGGCTTGATTTATTCAGTTTTTGAATCGTAACTATTAACTTATTTATTTCCTTAATTTAAGAAGTGTTTCAGGGGATTTTCAGAGCTTACCTAAAATTAGATAATGCCTTTCTATCGGTGTACTTTTTTGACAAACCTCGTCTAAAATTTTGTATTGTGATGAAAAGAGAATTGTCAGAGGACGAAAGTTTGTTAGGTTTGGGTACAGAGCATCTTTCAGTTTGGCATTCGCGACTTAAGAACTGTTATGCATTTAAATACAGTCATGTATAAGTATTTACGAATTTGTGCAATGGCATATACCCTGTAACTATCACAAAAGATTGAGAAGGTATTAGAGAGATGTGAAAATGGTAAATAAGCAGACACAAGCATTTCCGAATCCTTTAATTATATATACATTTCTGGATTAGCATCAATATCCGAGTATCCTTTCTGTTTTGTCTGATTTTACACATGATTACTTGGATGTCAGACACAAAAAAAGCTATTGACTTAGTATATAGATTCTCGTATCAAGAGTAAGATACTTTCACTTTATCGATAACTTCCCCGTTGCACGAATTGCAAATATTTCAACGTATAGGGTATGCACTAGCCAGCTCTCTTGTCTTAAGCACTCTTGTTTCGTATGGCATATAGTATCCGCTTATTTCAGTTCCTTCGGCTTGCTGCCTGCCACAAAATGGGGAAAACGTATTACTCTTTAAACACACATAATGATCGAACCTGAATGTTATTTAAAATGAACCATGTATTTTATATAACAATTTAATTACATAAGCACAGATATTCTTCGAATCTGAAATTTAAAATCTATATAAATTTTTTTTTTAGCAATTGCATTACTTAAACACAGATAATGACCGATAATTATATATATACATATATTTGATTACATTTGCAGAACTCGCACCCCCGCCTTATCAGCGCTCGAAAATGCTGAGACTCCGAGATACAGGTAGGTTTTCTTAATGAATTTTGTGATTCGCTGACTATGAAACTGAAGAGAGGTCCACCCTAATCCCAGATTCCGAGGGAAACACTCAAAACAACAACGAACAGTCGTCGTCAGCGTCGTGGACCGTACAGAGCAACAACAACAACAACAACAGCAGCAGCAGCAGCAGCAGCGGCTCCCACCACAGCCGAAGCATTTCGACGAGCATCATCAAAAAGGAGGCGGCGGAGTGCCTCCAGTCTTTCACCACTAGTGGAAAAGGTGAGTTCAGTGTGTGTTTCTGTTTGAACGGACGAAACGTGGCCTCTTCTTGATCTCTTTTGTTCTTATCTTCGGAGCGTCTTTTCTTTTTTTTTTTTTGAGCACTGAGAAAGAGCCAGCGAAAAAAACCTCCTCGCTTTTGTGCTCATTTTTATACATATAAACGTCTGTACACATTCATGCATACATGCATGTATGGTGAGTATAATAAATAAGCATACACACTGTGCTGCTTATGTACCGTGTGTGTATGTGTGTATGTATGTGTATGCGGTCGCGTGCGTGTGTTTGAGCACGCCGGCACGGGCCGAGTCAGGCAGGCAGTTGTTCGTTCATGGCGCCAGCTTGCCGCGTCAGGTCGTCACTTTCTATATTGATATTAACTTTTAAACGAAAACAGCAAAAACGACACGAAAATAAATAATGAGCGAAAAACAAATACAAACAGTGCGAGGCGAATGCGAATAAGAGTGAGGCGTCGGAGTCGGCGACGGTGATGGCGACGAGGACGGCGAAGTAGAAGGCAAAAATCTGCACTTACGAACTGTTTTGTGGAGTGTTGCGGGCGGGGCGGGGGCGAGAGGAGTGGCTGTGAATTGGCTGCGGCCGGTTATCGGCACCACACGCTGTGTGGATTTTAGAGAGGGGGAGAGGGGTGAACGGAGGTAGTGGCATTATGACTATGATATCATTCATGGCGCTAACCGCCAACGCCGCCGCCACCAAATTGAACAATATGTTTTTTCTCACTTTTTTTTATGGCATATTCGAAGCGAAAAATGACAGAGTAGCTTTTGCATTATTCGGATGGGAAGCGCATTCATCGCATTTGTTTAGGAATTTCCTTAGTGTGCCAACAGTTCATTGAATCAAATTTGCGAAACTCATTAGATTTCGAGTTTTATTATATTTGGGAAAAAATAATCAAAATAACATAAATCTATAACATATAATTCCCATATATGGGGAAGCATTGGTAATATTTTAAATTAATGACAATGTTGAGATGTGGGTAGGCGGTCTTAAATGGAAAGCTGTTGTTTTTGCTGTCTTTTTCTTATATTTATTTTATCGTGCTCACTGACAGAATAGCCAAAGGAGCTCCAAAAGTATTTCTATAGATTTTCGAAATCTTTAAAGATTTTCTATCTTTTTGTTATATTTCAATTAATTTTCCAACAATTTCCAAAATACTGACAGAAAATTAACTTCGCCGCATACATTCTTGACCCTCTACTTTCGATCTGAAGAGGTAAAATTAAATAATAATAAAAAAATGTTTAGTTAATACTTAAATCATAACTAATAGTATAAAATGCTAAAAATAAAATTACTTTGGTTATTCGAATGTAAAATGATTCAACAAATAGTGCAAGGAATTGGGATACCCAGACCTCAAAATGTTAATGATTAATATACAGAAACTAAGAATAAAGAGAATGGTATGAGGAAAGAGAGAGAGAGAGAGAGGGAAAAATAGCAATGCTTGCAGTTGTTTCTTTACATTTTTGGCAATGTCTTCATTTAGTTTTGATATAATTTTTTTTTTTAGATTTTCTAGTTTAAAAAAATGGACTAAACATTACAAACTTTTAAAAATTCAATTGAAAATAATACATTTGAACCATAGAAAAACAATGCATACAAATTATTAAATCCAAAGATAATTAAAATTTATATGTATTTATGTATTTATTAGTATTTCAGTATAAACATTTTCGTCCATATTTAAACAGTTAAATAAATTTATCTTTTCAACTTATTTAATGATAACTAATAACAGTCCACTATTTTTAAAAATAACAATGTAGAACTAAAATACGAATTACGAATTAAATTATTTTAAATTAAAAGAGAAATTAAATACAAAAAAAAAAATGAAATTAAGAATATAATAAATAAATCCATGGATATTAAAGTGTAAAATTGTATAATAATTATTGAAAGGATTAGCCGGACATTTTTAAGTGTTAGTAGTTTCGTAATGAGGAAAGTAAAAACGTTAGAGAGAAAAGTGAAAAAGAAAATGAAAAAAATAAGCGAGTCTTTGAATATCGTATGTGAAGTAAGAAAAGCTTAACACAGCTAAGCTAATGTAATTACAAGAAGAGAGTTACAGACTTGAAGAAATTAAGAGTTACAAATGACACGAACATCAAGTAATAAATTATAAATAAATTTTCTTTTACTAATGCTTCATAGTAAAGTGACGTCACCCGTTGGACTTTTCTATTGGACCGGCATTGATTTTGACAAAGTTTATTTTTCATTAGATAATATCAACTAAAATAAGCAACAACTGCAAGTGATTGAAATGCACTGATAATATATTACATATTTTATTTATGGAATCATCATCTTTTGCGGCAGTTATTTTCGAAACAAAAAAATTAAGTATTTGAAAAATTCAAAACATAATTTCGGAAGAAAAAAAATCAAAAATAGATTGGTCAACTTAAATAGAATATTTGTTTGAAATGGGGCTAATTTCGCGCTAAGGGGATGATAATTGGAGTTGAGCAAGTTGACTTGAACAGGCGCGAAGTATGTGTGATGTATTTACACACACATACAAATACACATACACTCTTACAAGAGCGACATGTGTGGCCACTAATAAAACTACCAACTTACACTGTGGGGCCACACACACGCACAGGTAGAATATAAAATGTTCTAAATTTAAAGATGATGTTGTGTGTTGTGTGTTGTGTGTTGTGCTTTAGCCCCCGTGGATGCGCACTTCTTTATGTACTTACACACAAACACACATGTATATGTATATATATACTATTATGTATACATATATCTAACGAAGAATACAAAACAAGAGCCGAGCGAACAAGCGGCGCTAAGCATCACATCGTCTCAGATACGAACAAATGCCGCCGTTCGTCTCTGGCGGGTGCCAAAACTGTGGCGGCATTGGCGCCACAGCAAGCGGCGACAGAAACCTGCTACGCCCCTCCCCCAACTCCCCCATCCCTCTCTCTCACCCATACTCGTGAACTGCAAGCAATGGGATTTTCACACAGGCAGCAGGGGGTTTCTGAGCAACTTATTTTTTAATGTTCAGCATATTTCGATGATAATACTTAGGTAATTAAAATTTCCAGCACATTTAATATGCATGTATTTGTATTTGAGCATGCGTGCAATTCAATTATGTATGTACATAAATTAACTTAATATATACAGGTTCACAAAATAAACATCTGTGGGTAAACTCAACTGATATTGTAGATACATATATTTAACTAGGCTTTACAATAGCAGTTACGTCAACTTACCAATCCGTCCCATTGCTAATCTTGCACCCCTTTTCCAGGTTGACATACATTTGCAATTACTTTCAATCTGTTCTGAATTCTGTTGCTTTCAATTATTTTAAATTTTGTATTTGTTTAATGTGGTCTATTAACAGGCGACAGCAATTTCAAATATTGAACTTTAAAAGCTACAGCTTAAGAATAAAATAATATATCAAACAATAAATAATTCAGAATAATAATTATAAATTTTAACATAAAACAAAAATTTGCCTCACATGTAAAAAATCGAGCTTATTGAGGCGCGCTGCAATTTGCGAAAGTGCAAAATCTTTTCGTGTCCATTTTCAGAACTGGCGATTATAATATTGTTAATCAATATGCTATTAAATATGGCCATGCCCCCAACTGCATGTCAGCATCTGAGCAACGTATAAGCTATCAATTGAACGATGTTTTTTATATGATGAAATTCACTAGTTAAGGGAGTTATTATGTTCTTAATATTGTGGCATTTAGTTGTCAACATCGGAATACTATTTGAGGTCTCTGCCAAGCTTGAACATGACTAAGCAATTGCAAAACAAATCTGCTTATTCTTATACTTATTTTAGTCGACTTTTGCGATCGCTTTTGTCAATTGCACACACATCATTAAAATCAACTGTCTCTGCAAGGAAATTTTGCAAGTGCACAGAAAATGCAACAATTACAGCCGTAAGACTGAGAGAATCCATAAGCTAGATAACTCAGAATAAAGGTCACTCATCCATGCTAGCTGAGAATACAATAGTCGCCCAAAAGCAGACTACTAATATGACGAAATATTTCAGAAATAGCTATAAGCGAAGCACTCACATACCTAAGCCCTGCTATGCCAATATCTAGGACAGGAGGAATCTCCTCTGTCAAGTAGGAAGAGGTATCTGCTGAAAACTTCATTTTTTGTCCTGCTTTGCACTTGTCAGGAAGAGATTAAGCACACTGGGAAGCCCTTTTCTAATCGATCTATCGCAGCTAGCATTTAAGAATGTGAGCAAGACTAAGACTAAGCCTAAGCTGCTTTCTTTCAATTTTAGATGGAAGCGCCTGCACACAAGCGTGGTGCCAGATCGCCTACTGGGAGCTGGCTCAGCGCATCGGGGAGCTCTTCCATGCCACGAAGCCAGTACTCAATATTCACGCAGACGGGTCCGTCGACTGTGCCGGAGAGAGCCTCTGTCTGCGTGAATTACAGGGCAAGGGGAATCAACGCGATTCTGTGCAAAGCACGCGACAAAAAGTGGGTCTGGGTAAGTAGAATCAATTGAATACGGTTACGAATAGATGTGGAAATGGAAATGGTAATTGACTTTGTTGCAGGTGTAACTCTAAGTGTGGAAGGTGGCGATGTGTGGATATACAATCGCAGTAATGTGCCCGTATTCGTGGATTCCCCAACACTGGCCGAACGCATGGATCGGGTGTGCAGAGTGATGCCTGGCCACTGTCTCAAAGCCTTCGACACACACAGGTAAATATATGAAATGAAATTAAATATAATAAAATAATAGTAACTGTGACTCCTTCCAATTAATTAACAGGGCTCTAGTGCTGGCTAGCCAGCAGTCGCAACCGACGCATCTGGGACCAATTGATCGGTTTAGCATGAAGATTAGCTTTGAGAAGGGTTGGGGCAACAAATACAAGCGGCCAGACATTATGGGCTGTCCCTGTTGGCTGGAGGTGCACTTCTGTCAACTGCGGTGACAGTGCCAGCAGCAGCCGGCGGGCGCTGCAACTGCGCTCCGTTTGCTTGATTCAACCACCAGCAACACCACCAACTTCACCAATCACATGTGTTGTAGGCCACCACATGTGCTGCAACGGTCGCGGCAACTGCAACAAATACTTCGGAACCTGTTGACGAGGCTGGGCAGTAAGGCGTGCATCTTGAGACTACCGGAAATTATTAATACAAGGAGTTTTAAATTGCGGCAACCGGATTAGCAAGCAAGCAAGTAGGAGGGCCACACAACAATGGACTGCAAACGATATATATATATATGTGCATATATATATATATATATATATGGTACTTTAAAAGTTTAAACCTATTACGAGAAATGTTTCAATTAATTGCTAAATGCCACATCGAAATTAACTTATGTATAAAGCATGATGCGCAACGACGAAGCTAGAAGTGTTAAATGTGTTAAATTCAAATAGTAATTCATTGTTAAACATAGCTAAGATTAGCTACAATTAAAATCCTGTGATTCACTCTATATATGTACACACCTACATATGTATGTATGTACACAAACACACACACAAACCACACACACACACCACACACACACACATCCAGTATGTATGTGCAGGCACAAAGAAAGAACTCAACCTCGGTAATTTTAAATGTGTGTAATATTCATGTTCATATCTAATTTTAAATAGTAAGAACAAAAAAACTCGTTTCACGAATAACTGCTGATATTTCAACGGGCATTCTACTTAATAATCGCCGTAATATACGCATATAGACATTCGAAATTCACCGTTGTAATGATGGCTTATGATGGATTTTGAATTCACATATTTATTTCTTCCAGTGGCAGCTCAAAAATTCAGTACAAATAATGTTAGCCCGATTTTCCTTTTATGGTTTTATAAATTGCAACACTCGTTAATACTGCAAAGCATTCTCTAACCCATCCAACTTTTCTGATTTTATTTGAAAATCCATTAATATTAGTGGTAAATTGATTCTTTTTTATTAAACACTGAAGTTTTTAGCTGTTTTTTTTTTTTTTTAAATCTTGATTTATGTGTTTGACAATATTTAGTGTTATATTAAACCGATCAAACAAGCTTTTGCTTAAAAGTCATTTAAATAAGCCAAATATAAATTGATTTTTTATTAAATACAATTTTAATCATTCTAGCTTTAATTTGCATTAATGAGTCCATCTGGTCAAATCTAAATTTAATTATACATTCAAAACACCATAAATCGATTGTAAACCAAGTTTCATTGGGATTATCTCAAGTTGGAGCCCTATGCGGGTGAAGCTTGGACTATAATCGCTTTGTTTCTAAATTTAAAACGATTTTTGGCGGCATTTTGAGCTTCGCTGAATCGGGTATTTATAACCGGAGATATTGCAAAATATGTAAAGACTGGATTTGAAAAACCATTTTGCAAAACTTAATATTATTTTTTAAAAAAGTAGTCTTCGAAATATATTTACAAAATTTTGTTCTGCAATTAACGTCATAGTGTAATTTGTCATCAATCGATCATGCCCAAGCATTTTTTTATTTTATGTTGATGTGATGATCGATTTTTAGCTGGTTTTTTTTTATTGTTTTCATCAAGCCTTAGTATTATACTCATTTGCCTTTCAATATGAAGGAAATGCAAATTTGAGCAAACTGAAGGCATTTCCAGTAAAGTTGTGGAAATTAAACTTGGTCCATGCCTGATTCTTCCGGGCTGACGAATATTGTAATGAGTAAGTTCAGTGAAACTTAAGCTCACTGCAGATCAGATTAGAATCATAATCAGAACCAGATCAGATCAGATCAGGTTGCCATTTGCCATCTGCCCACTCGAAACAATGAAAGTTCTGAAAGTGCCTACTCATATGTACGTACATGCATTCATATGTACACAAGTACATTTTAATTCCAAAAATTTATTATTATAATAACCATACGCCCTTTTATAAAAGCATAAGTACATACGCGAGTACATACATACATATGTTGTAGTAAGAAAGCTGATTTTAAAAAGTGCTTGGACTTGAGTCATTTTGAATTTATGCAACGCATATGTATATGTACATACTTATATATGTATATACTTACAGTATATATATTCAAAATGATCAAATATTTAATCAGCGTTAATAGTTGTAGACCTAATGTTAAGTTTTAAGAAATATTTTGTAATAAAATTTCAATATATTTACAAATTTGGATTTTTCACTGTCATTTTCTTAATGTAACATAATTGCCATAAGTAATATTACAAGAGTCTCGCACTCTTTTTTTTTATTGGATTGAATTATTTATATAATTTATTTTTTCATTATTTATGTGATTTAGGATGACTTCTTTTGGCGCAGTTCCGCTTATTAAAACTATCAAAAATTAAGTTGCCTATTCTATCTTCTGACCTTAGGATTAAATACATTAAATTCTTACATATTTTAATTTGATGTTATGATCATCTCAGTTAAGTATATTCCAAATTTGAATGTCATCAGGGTTAATGAATATCGATCTCTGACCGTATATTTTTAGGTAAGTACTCGAATATTAAACAGATTTAGATTTCAAGATTGTTTTGCTTTTATGAAAACCGTTTCACAAAATTTTAAAAAGTCTATTTAATTTATATTATGGGACATACAGAAGTATTCCGCTTACTTCCTTGCAAAATTCATTGGCATTCATCGGCCATTGAGGTACACAGCTAAACTACGTCTTCGAAAAAAAGTTGTACTCTTCAAAACCATTACAATATCTGAAGTTATATAGATTCTATTCTTGACACTGCTGCTCTATCGATTATTATCTATAATCCAAAGCGAATATGTGTATATAATTGTTAGCATTTGTATACTCTGATAACTAAGGCAGTCGAATAACAATGAAATATATTATAATAAATATTCAGTTTGTAAAGAAAGTGTTTGGTCACAGGAAAAATGCATCTTTCCTCACGTCTGTTGCGAAAAAGGTTTTTTATTATTGACTTTTATTACTTTCTTAGTTTTCTACTGCTAAACGGGGTTCTTAAAATCAGCGAAAGACGTGAAGAAAGCTTAATTTTATTTGTATTCAAAAATTGGCTAGATAAACCTTATGTTACCAGGCATTTTAATCGACAATATTTGGGAGCCTTAAGCTGTTAAACTCCATCAAAGAGCGGTAATTTCTCGGAAATGCCCAATCGAGTCCTGAAATTTCAAAAATAAATATATTCAGTAGCTTAAGCCTATAAAGCCTTTAGACTTCATCCAATTTTCACTCCGATTTGCATATCGATAGAAAGTTCTCGGGCATGCCTTCCTTGCCATAACCATAACTCACTAAAACCTGAAATATCAAATTTGGAAGGGCGTTGCCAGAAATTTTGCTCACAAATCTTCAATATAAACGGATCTTTAGATCTTTGAAATACTGTTACTGAACTGTTATATTTCATACGTTTTAAATACTTGAATTTTTTATTTGAAATATGAGCTGAAAGTTGATAGTGAAAAAACAAAATAGGTTCATATCATCGCTATATGCCCATTTTCCACATTGAATGTAATTTTGGTTCCTGCGCTAAGATTATTAGCAAAATTTAAAGACGCCTATCAATTGCTGTGAATTCAAACTCGCATCTCAACATCAATAGACATTTCAAAAATAGATTAAATACATGCATGAAAAATTAATTATCCCTGGACCTCCTTAACTTAGGAGTACTCTAACGTCATCGCACTTCGCACTTTTGATGATGACCTTCAAATCAATGTTACAAAGGACTAGAAGTTGGTCAGTTTTGTTGAGAGAGGTAAATGTGTCAATTTTAAAAGAATATATACATTTTATTAGCATACATCTAACTATTTAACTGCAATTATTCAATCACATAATCCTGGTCGAAGTCATATTTATCAGCACTCGTCGACGATGAACCCAAATTGAAGCTGTCCAATACGTCGGTGATTTTTGAAATTTTCTTCTCGGTGCGAACATTTTGTTTTTTCTTCTTTTTTTGCAGCTCTTTGATATTTTTGTTAATCGATTGATTCTCTAAATAAATAATAACAATTATTATTTATATCACGACACAGATACACTGAAATATTTACCCTCTAACAGTAGGACAGGATCTGGTTTCTCTTTCTTATCATCGACTAATTTCCTCTTTCGACCCTTTGCCGGCGGTTCATCTTCAGCTATCTGTGCATCAGCCAACTGTGTATCTTCGCGAGGCACTCGTATCTCGAGTGGACCCGTAGATGTTATCTCCATAACATCATCCGATTTACCAGGGCATTGGTTCAGTAAATCGGTCTCCATCGATTCGAAGTTTTCCACATCAAACTCTCGCACCTCTGTGTGGACAATCGAGGCACTTATGTGTGCATTTTTATTGTCGACCACCTCAGGCGCTTGTGTACAGTATTTAATCTTGCCAGTGTTCCAGTCATTTAATACACTACGTGCAGCTGCCACAACATCTGGTACACCTTTCTTCAAAAATTTACCTAAAAATTAGATTATCGAGTTATTAGAGAGCGGCAATAAATAAATAAGGGTTGCTTACCCATTCTGGCAGCCTTCTTGGCAAAGAATTCTTCGAAAGTGTCGTAGTTGGTAATATCATACATTTTACAGAAGTACTCTTTGCTGGCTCTTTTCAAAACACTCTCGGCAATGCTGAAGGGATCCTTGATGTCGCCCACACGCTGAGCATTCTTTAAAACGGCATGTGAGTTGGCGTTGCTTTCATTGGCAATACTCGTGAAAACAATGCCAGGGCAATCAATTAGTTTGATCTTTGAGTCAAGCTCAACCTCTTGCATAGCCCTGCAAAAACACACACATTAGTAATCTATATTATCACTGTTGCCAATTAAAAGTATTAATTAAAGGCGAGAGTGCTTTAGTTCAAATTAAGAATTATCTGTACTTAACAAATTTGCTTTCAGTTTAGTGATTTTCATTTTATAGTAGTATCAGCTGCTACTATTTTTATGAACAGATAGATTTGAAACGGGAAGTTCATTAAAAACTATATTAATAATCAGTTCAATGAAGAAAATTTCTACTCTTCCCAAAGTTGTTAAAAATGTTGAAAAATGTCTATAGTATATATAAAGTTAATATATAAACAAGGAACCTAAACATTTAATTCTAATATATTTCGTGTGTGGAATAATTTAGATGTTTTTATATTTTTTTGTATGGCGGTTTCAAGTTAGGTTTTGATGCTTCTTTAAATATACACTTATATGAATAAAATTGACAGTTTCATCATGAAATTAACTATTATCTTTTAGGTTTATATATTACCTATCTATTCTTATGCATGCACTCATAAATATATATTGTATATTACTTACTTAGTCACCCCCGGAGTGCTGCCCACCATGCAGGAACGTCCTCGGGTCAATGAGTTGATAATTGAACTCTTGCCCACATTGGGTATGCCAACAACTCCGACGCGAATTGATGTTTTGATGCCCTTATTGCGACAGTAGTTGGCCAGCATGGACATAAGCAATTCGGCTCCGATGGACACAGCACCCTGCATGGCTTTTTCGGTTTTCATTTCGCGCATTTTGCGACGTCCCAGTTTGGAGGCCTGCTCCTGAGTGGAGGCCTTAAAAGCAGTGACGGGCAAGCTGCGGCGAAAGTATTTTATCCAATTGTTCAGATTCTCCCTGGGGACAAGATCGGCCTTGTTCAGAATGAGCACCAGCCGCTTGTTGCCGGGAGCAGCGCGCACAGCCCGCTCAACCTCATTGCAACGGGTGCCGAGAGGATCCCGAGCATCGACTACTTCTAGGACAACGTCTGCATTCTCGATAACCTTGCGAAATTCCTTGAAGTACTGCTTCAGCGACTGCTCTTTGCTGCTGGCATTCTTGTATTTCTTCTCATTATCATCGGCAGCATCGTTTTCATGCATTATTCCATGAACTGTGCTCCTCATATCGGCATCTTCGACCATCGCCTCCAGCGACTTGGTTTTCTTTTGTTCGCGCTCAGCTTTGAACTTCTCCCGGCTAGCCTGGCGTTCCATCTCTTTACGTTGCTTGGCCTCCTCCACCTCCTTGAGAATGTCATCCTTGAATGGGCAGTTGTTTGGAATCTGTATCAATTTCTGTTTCTTACTGCCCTTCTTCGTGCTCTTTTTGGCTTCCCGACGTTCCTTTCGATTGTGTTCTCTCACTTTTTTGTCAATTTTGTGCTTGAGTTTACCAGTCAAACGCTTCGATTTTTTTGCTAAAAGATATTATGTATATTAATTAACATATTTAATTGTAAATACAATGCGAACACTAACTCTTTAATCGCTTGAGAGCCATTTTAACTTTGCAATATTTTGCTGTTGCACCCAAGAAGTAAAACACGTGCACGCAGAATAGTTGCTCCTACTATCGATAGCACGTTATTATTATTATTTTACAATCGATAGTTGTTTGTACTATCGGTAGTAAAAATCAATTTTTATTTCCAAATGCGCGCAGATTTCGTGACAACATTTTAGCACTCATCTCAGATCAAAATAGCTAAAATATTCCATTTAAGATGACAAATTTTTCTTTTTTTTTCAACAGTACCACGGAGGTAGGAGTTCCTTTTCTCTTTGTTAAAAAATGAAATTCGTTTATTTTTAGCAGTGCTCAATTTATGATTTACAAAACTTAGCCGTATTGTTACAGAGAAAGTGAATCAAAAAGGTATGACATTTAAAATCGGAAAAAACACATTTAAAATAAATTATTTATTTTATTTTACTTAGGATTTAGCAACAGCCTACCGGGCTTACCTAACCTAACCTAGGATTTAGCAACAAGGACTAAACATAATACATATATTATAATTAGTAATAATATAGGCCTTCGAATCGAGGCAAATAAATTACTATTTAACTTTATTTCTAATGTTCAAAACTTGTTCTCCTTTTTCCGCTCTTCTGATTAAATATTTGTATAGTACTCATACCTATGCTAACTAGACGTATATAAAATTAGCGCACTTCATAATTTATGAAGTAAACTCAGCAAAAATTAATTTAAAATATTTATTTCCGTGCTAGAGACCCAAAGAAAATTACATTTTCCAACACTATCAGCCGTATTCCAGAGTTGCCAGATTCCGAGTCTAGTGATGTAATTATACAAAATAACATTGCTGATTATTTATTTGTAGAAAAATGTCAATGAAAACAACAGTTTTGGCTGGATTCCATTATATGAGGCAATGTGCGCATTATGCGATTGCCCCCAGAAACTCGTATTTACACACAAGTGCATTCTTAGCGAAGGCAGAGGATCGCAAAGAAATGCTGGCCTCTCTGCCGGCTAAGGACGAGGGCACAATTGGTGAGAAGTCTGTCGACATTGACACGCTGATCACCAGGTATGCATAAACATAACTTATTAATTAAAGATAAATAAAATAAAATTCACTTTTGGCAACAGAAAGGAAAAGTTCTTTCCCGATGCTAGCACGGCCACGCAGCTTTTCAATGGCATTCCCTTCAACGAATTGCCAATTTGCAACATTCGAGTGTCGCCCAACAACACAATTATTTCTGTGACGGACTATAAAGGTAAGTCTCTTAATTTATATGTATATTAAATATCTGTAATTATTTTTGTGTTTATTTGTAGGTGTGCCAAGACTTATACGATCATGCGGCATTGAAGGTTTCAAAAATACCAGAAAAGGCACAAATATTGCTGCACAAGCAACGGCTGTCAGCATCAGCGCAGTAAGATTTTAAGAAATTTAGATTTAGAATATAGATTGCTAATATTTTTGTGTTCGTTTAGAAAGCAGTTGAACTTGGCTGGAAAACAGTTCGAGTTAAAGTGCGTGGTCTTGGACCTGGACGAATGGTGAATGTTCTTATACTTGGCTAAATTCAATAGAGAATAATGTTTTATTTTATTGCAGTCGGCTATCAAAGGTTTGCAAGTTGGCGGTTTGAATATTGTTTCCATTACGGATAACACGCCTGTGTCCTGGAATCCGCCGCGACCTCGCAAACAAAGGAGTCTGTAATTAATTATAGCCAAAAGTTTACAAAATGTGAATAGCTATACATTTAAATTAAATTTAATAATTTGAAAATCTGATTTACATTTATTTAATCACCAAATGTTATAGGACATTGTAAACTACAATTATTCTTGTTGATTTTAATTTAGGTATAGTAAAAATATATATACGTAATATTATGTATACCACATCTGGTATAGGCTATATTCTTTTAACACTAATGATCGTTCGAATTCATAAAGTAGATGCTGGCGTTGGCAACTAGTAATTTTAATGAAGGATATCAATCATAATGTTACCCTCGCAGAGGATACTAAAATTTTATCACGAATTGAAATGCAAAGGGAAGCAGATGCGAATATGCATTTATATATATTATTGATATGATCGATAAAGCCGTGCCCATTTGTCTGTTTTAGGGCACTTTAATTTTTTTTCGTATTTAAATGAATCTTGGGATATATGTATATATTTCTGATGCACACAGTAACTATGTAGGAACGTCTACTAAATATATAGCTAAAATAAGAAATTCAGTATGCAACCATAATAGAAAACTCCGTTAGGTATACAAATATTGTACAAAGCCAAATTAATTTACGTAAATGTTGGCTTTGAATCTTTTTTATTTGTGCAGACAATTTGCGTTCACAAAAAATATAAGATAAAAATTATTAGTGCAGCAAAAACATTTTAGTAATTTATGGCTGCAAGATACATTTCAACATATCTGCAATATATTTTACGGCAATCAAAAATTGTTTTTAGATTTGTATAGTATCTTGTATGTTTTGGTCGCGATTAGATTGAAGCAATTCCAATTGTGAGATCATCATGTTCCTTCTGAAAGACTTTGTTAGATCAACTTTGCACAACATCTTGACGCCCTTTTTATGCATTTTTAGCACAGTACACGGTATAAATAGAAATTGCTTATAAAACACCCAGATACATCAATAACGGAAAGAGTTTTCGGTCGAACAGGACATAAGACGAGGATACTGAACTATAGCTTACCAGAGAGAAAAGAAAATCTAAAGTTGAATCTGAAATCATTTTGTCCATATTATTGACTATACAATACGAGTGATTGTGGGCATGGCAATAAAATATGGACAATATATAGCTTTTACAACTTTCAAGTGTTTATAATCATGGCCTGGAAGCCATTGATTATCCAATTGCTAGTTCATATTTGTAATTTTAGGAAATAAATGGAAATATGGTAAGTTCACACTCAAATTTTGATGCTTTAAATATTGTTAAAATAATAGGCTACTTGTGTTTTTTTCACGCACTTTTGTTTTATGTTTATTATTTTGTTTTCTTTTAATAATATTTAAATTGTAGGTAAAGTCTAGAAATCATATGTACAATCTATTAAAGTACAATATCCAAATCAATCGTACAATATATATATAATGTATGCATTCCCTTTTTACTTAGCCTATTTAAAATAACATTATCGTTGTATAATGACACACACATACATGTATGTATAGGTGTAAATTATTTCATATATCTGTTGCATATTCTTGTTGAAATACATAAACACATTCACCGAAAATAAACGTAGTTTACCATGTGCTAATTTGGCACCGTTCGTGATGCTTCGTCACTAGTGATACACTTTTGAAATGAGGGATACATTTTTAAAATATGAATTTGTACATATATAATCGATTAGTTGTAGAAATGTTTGATTGGAATGATTAACAATATGGAATAGAAAATCTGAGTAGATGGTTGCGAATAGCGGATTTACAAAATGAATGTTATTGGTATTAAGACTGATGTGCTGGTGCTGGTTCAAACTAGTTGTCATGAAGTTGCTGAATACTTTTTAAATTGACATTCGATGCTCTTCCGTAATATCTGATGCATGGCCTTATAAACTGGAATCAATATGCATTTCCTGTGCGCTTTGATTTGATTGCCAGGCGGAACTGGATCGGAGCTTTGCAATTGGAAAATGCTGGGATTATGATCGTCCGCCGAGTCGTCGTCAAACTTTTGCATTTTTCGCAATCGAGTGGACGGTTTCATCATTTGTTGAGAGGCACATTTAAAATGTTTGTTTTTGGCATTTGTGTCCATTTCGCAGTTGTGGCAACCGCCGGCACCGTATGACGCATGAAACTGCATACTCGATGTAATGTCGGAAAAGTTAGGACTCCGGCCTCTGCCACAGGGATCCTGAGGCGATTCAGTCTGTCTCTCACTATTGCTGTCGTCTCGCTTGGGCGTCTCGCCCTCCTCATAGTCCATGAATGTGCTGGCACACGAGGGCTGGTAAATAACGGCCGAAGCGTGACCTGAGCGACCAGAGTTCAACGGCGTGCCCTGCTCCCAAGTGTTTGTGCGCGGATCATAAACCTCAACGATGGACAGAAAGTTGGTGCCGTCAAAGCCACCGATGGCATACAGCTTGCCATCGAGTGGTGTCAGCGAAAGTGCACTTCGAGCGATCTGAATCGGTGCAACCATATCCCAGGTTTCGTTCTCTGTATTATAGCGTTCCACGGTGGCAAGTTGACGTGTTCCATCAAATCCACCCACGACGTATATGTATTGGTTAATGGCGGCAACACCTAAAATAAATAAATATTATTTCTCAGTTATTTATCAATTGTTACAGGTAAGAGTGCTATAGTCGAGAGTTATCGACTACGAGGACATGCTGTATCCATTCCTAACAAAAATTCGTAATTATTATCTAATACATTAATAATAAATCTATTTTGTGATGCAGCACATTAAATGCGATAAAATGAAATATTCGAAAATAAAAAGTATTGTAAAATTACAGAGTTCAATTAAATATAAAGACATTTTACACGTTAATACAATGACAGTTTCTATCAATTCCCCTAAATTCATTTTTTCCGCATTGCCAAAAAAAGAATATATATAAATATACATATATTACAAAAAAAAAAAAACAAGAAAATATATCTGGGAGCAACGCACAAATGTGTCGAATGATTTTATTGAAGAAAAAAGATAAACCGAAAAAAATTTGATAGAGATATCGTTTTTTAATGATCAAAAGAACATTCGACGCAAAATTGTCAAACGGTTGTTTTTATTGCGCTCTACCACTGTATATCGCCTAGAAGAGCTCTCCCGAAATTCTAATGTTAGATAAAAATAAATAAATAATTTTACCTCTTTTAAGTTTTCATATTTTGTGTAAGATTGAAATCTTAAGCTAAGCTTAAATTGGATCAGACCTCATTAAATTTGGTGCTCCAAATAAAATAGATTGAATAAGTAATTTTAAAATTGTTTAAATTCCGCAAAAAAATACAGATTAGGCAAGGTTATTAATAAAATGTGTGTTATACACAGCTAAATAAGCTCCTCATGGACAAAACTTAATTCAATTACAAGCGTCAAAGAAAAATAGCGTTCAGACCAATTGGCAGTCAGATGGACATTTTATATATGAACAAGTGAAAACGTTGCAGTCGAGCATGAGCCAATCCAAATTTTATCGGGTTATAGCGCGAATTATTGTAGAGCTTAAACTCTTAAACTACAGTTCTTTAGTGCATTTGCTATTTGAATTGGGCCAGGTTTGGCGTGCTATTCGACCACAGTTTGCATTTAGCCATTTGTCATTTGACCTGAGTCTATTCTTTTCTCTGATTTTAAGCATGAAGATAGCCAGAGGCATATATATACCTTCCTTATCCGAGAGGAGGGGTAATAGAGTGCCTTTTCTAGCTAGCTAATCAGCTTTGCAGTTATCTTCTATATTCTGCAGTTGTCTTCTATATATGCTAATTTGCTATCTCATGTAGAGAATTGCGATGGCTTCTTACGGAGTTTGACAACATCGCGCTGATAGAGTTGATCGCCGCCTGGTTATTCATCTATATATTTACATTACATGAACTAATTTTAGAAATCTTTAGGCAATTAAGTGCTTCTTTTATAGCTTCTACTCCTGCCTGTTTCTAGTAATCTAACTTAAAA
Source organism: Drosophila grimshawi (assembly GCF_018153295.1). Taxonomy (NCBI): domain Eukaryota; kingdom Metazoa; phylum Arthropoda; class Insecta; order Diptera; family Drosophilidae; genus Drosophila; species Drosophila grimshawi. The sequence continues at coordinate 59,124 of NW_025063566.1, forward strand.
GTGTCGCTCAACGCTTACAGAAGATATATGCTTCTGCAATTTTTGGCGTAGTCGTAGCCGATGCCGATCTCTGAACGACATCGCCGATAACCTACCAACAAAAGTTGCACCCAAAACGTAGCACCCAAATTTTAGTATTGACGTTTAACGTTGCGTGACGCGGGCAAATGAGGCATATGTGGCAAGTTTCAAGGCTCAAGACAGACAGCATGACGGACATTGTACAAAACCTATACATTCTTATTTCTTCTGTGTCAGAGCATAGATGTCTAACCTGCTCCGCTGCGGCCCGTATTTAGGGAAGGCAAATAGCTCCATTCATTGTTTTCGGGATGATAGCACTCCACGCTGGCCAAACGCTCGTTGCCATCGAAGCCACCGATGGCGTAAAGGAGTCGATTAACAACCACAACGCCAACGCCCAATCGCTTGGAATGCATCGACTGAACGAGTGTCCAGCGATCTTGATCTGGATCGTAACTGAGATGAAAAAGTCGGTTAAGTTTTGAGCCCATTTTGAGTGATGGGGATTACGCACTATTCCACCGTGTTGTGGTACTCCATTCCTGCCGATCCGCCCACAGCATACATTAGCTCATCCATAACGGCGACGCCGACACGATGACGCGGCACGGACATCGGCGAGCATGGACGCCAAGTCTCGCTGACGGCACTGTAACGATCTACCCAGTCGGAATCGTAGGAGGACCCAATGTTATTGTTGCGTCCGCCCACCGCATAGAATTTGCCCTTGAGAAATGCAGCGCCCAGACCTGAACGTGGAATGCGCAGATTCGGCAAGGTTGTCCAAGTTTTGTCGTCGACATTGTAGGCCTCCAATATATCCAGGGAGTGACGGAAAAAACCGCCCGCAACGAATATCATGCGTGTTGTATTTGGTGTGCGCTCCTTGACGCCGGGACACTTGTGCAGCGTTAAGTCCTTAAAGATTTTTGCCAAGTATTCGCGGCAGGCTGGAACCTTGCGCAGCACGTCACAGTTTTTCATCTGCTCCTTGAGGAAATTGGGAGTCAGGAACTGGCAACGAACGGCGCCCAGAATGTGTTCCATCTTGCTATGCCGATTGTCCTCATCGTATTTCACCCACTTGAGTACGGCATTGTACACCTCGCGCTCCTCCTGCACATTGAGTTCGTCCCTTCGAATGAGGGCTATCAACTGATAAGTGGATAGCTGGAAAAACTCCTCCTCCTGGCACACCTGCGATCACAACAAAATAGGGATAACAATAAGGGTAACAATAATCTGGCAAATAACACTAACACTTGCATACTTTCATAAAGTGCCGCTCTATAAAGTAATTGGCTTTCTTCTGCAGTTCAATGCAGTTATGCTGCTCGGCAAAATTGGCAATGCCAATGGCATTGGTTGGATCCAGTTGGCGCTCGAGGAATGCACAGCAGGCGTCGATGACATTTTGCACCTGGAACATTGTCGCTGCGGGCAAAAGCTGGCAGACAGTCACTTCTGTGACGCGGATTTGTCCCGTGTACATAAAGTAAAGGATTCGGGCCATTGCCGTGGGGCATATCTATGAGAATGGAATACGCTGTTCAACTGTTATAGCAACAACAAATTGGAGACGCTATCGGGCTAGTCTTCACTTACCCCCTGCAGTTGAACGCGTGACATTTCGGACTCCTTCAGTCCGCCCGTGAACATGGCCTTGAAGTACGGCGAGGCAGCGGACAGCACAACCTTGTGGGCGGGAAACAGCTCCTTCTTCACCTCGAGCACAACGTCTGTGAGCATTCCGTGTGATCGCATCATGAACATCATCTTCAGCACCTCCTTTGCATAGTTCGACATGCAGAATGTCATATCGTCCTCTGTCGCATCGTGGTCATCGATTGCACGTGCAGCGTCGAAGCGGCCACATCTCGTTGAGATGGAGCTACTGTCCGAGGAATGTTCGTTCATCTCAATGTCTATATTGGAATATATATTCATTTTCAATTCATTTATTATTTTTTTTAGTTTATTCTATGAACTATGAACTTTCAATAAAATTGAAAAATTAATTTACTATAGTATTTATATCGTGTTTTCAATCTACAATTATAATAATATTTCTCGATTGTTTGCAGAACTCTTTTTATAATTTAAATATGTTATTCGCTTATTTTTAATACTCCAATATATTGGAATCTGAAACTCCTCTGCTGACTGACTGACTGTGGACTGGACTCGGTGAATCTCTCCTAAAGATTAATTAAAAAACAGTGAAAGACATATTTGCCTTATAATTATTTAAAAAAGTAAAAATCCACGATTCGACAAGGGTTATACTATATTCAGTGAACATTGCAGGCCCGATAAGCCATTCAGTTTAAGAACTGCGAACGGCTCTAAGCAGATATTTATGTAACCAGAACTAAAAATTTATATTTTTATTTTTTAAGTCAAATAATTATTACACGAGATAACTTTAAGTAGCGTTTAAATTTAAGTTGAATTGTTTCATATTTCAGAAAAAAAAAACTTGTATTTTATTGAATAATATTTATTCCAAACGACTAATAATATTTCTCGATTCGAAGTTGAAAAAATATGATTGTTAATTTAAAATTAGAGCTTTACAAGACGTTTTTTAGTCCACATTAAATAGGTGAATAAATTCGTAGATATCTTTTATCTACAATAATATTGGCAAACTCATTTACTATGGGAATTATTTTTAGTTGTGAACCAAAGCTAAGCTGTGCCCATTCGAAGAAATTAATATAGCTGCAAACAAAGACAATCTGCTTGTGGTTTATGTGAAATGCCAAAAAGTTCTTGCTTTTATGGATAAGAACAGACACAACAATTCGTGGGTAAGCCTGCAGCAAGCCAGTATGTTCTCGACACTGACATAATACTCAGACCTTGTACTCAGGTAGGCAAGACTTATTTTAAAGCAAATTCTACATTGTCATATCCTCACCAGATACACTCCACAAAACAGGTATCGGCAGTGTCTGAATATCAACTGTTGGTTCAAAGTGACAACGAACATTGAACCAGGTGGGATAGCGAGAATAAAGTGCAATGTCATGCTTAGGCAACAAAATAAAACGAAAAGTCAGCGATCAACAGTAATTTAATTAAATGTCATGACTACGCATCGAATGTGTAAAATTGTGAATGACTATCAACTGAACTGAAAAGTGTGTTAAAGAATCTTAATTGATGTTATTATAGAGTTATCTACGCTTTTAAAGATTGGGACACACATAATATAAAAACTTTACTGCTATTTAACTTGAATTAAAAATGAATTGAATGAAGTCAATAGTCAGATCCCCTGAACTAGAGTCTTAGCATATCATGAACCGTAAAAGTCATATATTCATATATAAACCCATTCGTTATCTTCACGTGTTATCGCCCCCGTGGGCGTGGTCCAAATTCCGTAAAACTCGGCCGGACGTAGATATGAATGAGCAAACATGTTAAGTTTATTGTTCGCTCTTAAAACAAGAACAGAACAACTTAGCCCTCGGTGTTAAAGCATAAAATCAATTGCCAAATTACAATTTAAAACCGGAAAAGAAAATTTAAAAGAAAAATATTTATGTAGGTAGAAAAAATGATGTTTTTTTTTATTTATTTTGATTTGCTTTACATCGTTTTTAATAATATCAAAGAAAATAGTATTGAAAATTCACAATACCGTGTGGAAACTAAGAGGTAAGTTTGTATGGGCTAAACCTTAATTCTCGTCTGATTTAATATTAATTAAACTCCGAGATATATAAGCTGCAGAAAAATATAGTTCCAAAATAATAATCTTTCTTGGTTTGATGCTTTGTTTTCAGTGAGACTTATATTGAATTGTTTGACATTTGTTGTTAATAATGGCAAAACGTTATTTTTATATTAATAAACTATACTATCGAATTTGTTCTTGGGCATTCTGATCCAGACTTCTAAGATACATCCCAAATTGATCATGATAGGATATAGCTCTGGTTTCTCTACTTCCAAGTGTTCTTGCTGTTATGCTCAGGAGCGTTGTCATTTTGCAAGAAAGTAACACACAATTTTCTCAATATTACACCTAATAAATGCTGCATTTGGTGGTTTTTATGTATTTTGCATGTATTTTATTTTTTAATACTTTTTCCCCAGCGACTGTGAATGGTGTGCTTCAAATTGCACGAAACTGATCCATCAAAATTATTTTGTTTTCGTGTTTGGTTGCCATAAGACAACATTTTCTTATCGATATGAGTTCAAATTCCACTATATTTTTTTGCCTGCGAGCTACGCAGCACAACAGCAGCTATTCAATTGTTGTGCGAATAAAAAGATAAAATTATATAGAAAAAGAAGGCAGACACTGCTTAAGGTGAGGAGTAAAACTAATTAAAATTCAAATAAATAATACTTTTTTTTTAATACAATCCAATCTAATAATAATCTAGTTGCATTAATTAGCACGACAAAGGCAAAAAAAAAAATACGGAACAGATTACAAAATAAAAAATTGCAATTTCATCCACTTTGATTTGCCATATGAAAACTGTTAATTACGTTTAAAATGTGAGCAAAAAAACGTACGCTTTAAAAATGCGAAAATGAAAAGATTTTGTGCTTTCACAAATGTGAATATTTTGACGAGAAAAACACTCATTTCAAACATATTGTTAGCATTTCAGAAAAATATTTACAAAAAATATATCTCATGTTATTTTTAGAAAACTTATTACATTTTAAAAATATAATTTAAATAACAATAATATTAATAGTTATAATAACAATAATTAATAATCAAAAATAAAGCGAAAATAATTGGATTTATTCAAATGTATTTAATATACGTAAAAAAATGAACACTGTTAACGGTATAATTGTTTAAAGTGTCTCCAAGTGACAGTCATGCTTCTAACGCAGTTGATTACGCCTGCCATAAAGTCTGCTAAATATCAGATCAGATCTCAGATAAGAATTCGTTGGCTCAATATCGATTTCCAAACTAGATTAAACCAACTCAATTTTTAGATCAGTTTAAACAATTTCAATTAATATTTTTGTTTATTTTTAATACATACATACAAATAATGATGTATGTGTGTGTGTAAACGTGCTTCTGCGATGACTTTGCATAAAAAGCTGCTTATCGCGAGGAGTTCCCTTGTAATTATTTTTTATCAACAATGCGATAAACACAAATGCAGAGAAAAGAGAGAGCAATACTGTCAAATCATGATGAGCAAGCATAAATGCACACATGTTCATGCACATGCACACATACATCCATACTTGCATGCGTGTGGCTATCTATGCTTTTGTGTGAGTGAATGTTTAATTTATAAAAAGTAATCGACGCTTTTTGAGAGAGGGTAAGCGATGAAGAAGAAGACATCTACATACGTGCACACATACACGCGCGTACACACATGTGCACACATACACAAATTCATATGCATATCCAATTGTTTGCATGTCCAATAAACAACTTGTTGATTTCGTCAAGAGTTTGATGAATAACTAAAAAGAATTGTAAATTAATCCAACCACACATTTAAACGAAACTATGCAAATATCAATCTGCATTTGCTTGTTTTACGCATGTTATCAGTATTGGGTCGAAATAGACTATATAGAAAAAAAAACTATCACGTGTATACACAAATGAAGACAAATCTTCATTGTGTGCGTGCGTGCCAAAAACAGCTGATAAATTTGTCACAGCGATTCGGGTACTTTTCTATAGTTGCTATTCACATTTTAAATGGACTTGGATCTCTGCCACACCCAACAATTGGGTTACACCAATCTTAGCACGAGCACAAATTTCAAATTTGTATTTAAAAATAAGAGAATACAAGTTGGGAAAACTACCGTTTGTTTTTATTTTTCTCGTAGCACACTCAACCGCAACCGCGAGCAATTCTCAACTAACTCGTTGCAGTGTTGCCACACAGCTGAAACACTAATATGGGTATTCCTTGGACAGATAAGATACAATTATAGGTCAGCAATTAAATTTTCATAAATCCAATTTTGACTTATAAAATTATTTTATTTTGTATGTATTTTAATGTTAATTAATTTATGCTTTGAAGTCTATACGCAAACCGCGAGCGGGATTTTTACGATCGGTACGCAGTCAGGAGAACTGAAATCTACACAAAAGTTCCAGCGTTGCCACACTAACAGTTTGTGAGGATTATATGAATAGCTGTTTAGTTTTGATTGTTTGCGCGAAACAAAAATCAATTTATTTTAATGGGCGACAGTGTAAAAAATGTGTATTCATCGAAGATAGTTTGAAATGCTTCTAAGAAAAGTTTACCCTGGTAAAGACCATAGAACGTCAATTTTATTCCATACGATTTTCAAATTTCGAACAAAATATTTTAAAAACAAAACAAGGCTAAAGAAAGCGATCTGACTTTAAAAATACCAAATACAACATATTGGTAGCACACTTATATTTTAAGTCCCACAAACGAATAAAACGACATACTTTTCGATCTGATTACTGGCATTAACAGATAATAAATAATAAATATATATTTGTACAAGCACAGTGTCGTTATCTGTATTAGTTGTCTTATTCTGCATAGGGTAACGTTAGAAAAAAGGGGAATTTAAAACGTGAAGTGAAACGCTGAATATGGCAAACGTTGCCAGTGTTGCCACCTTGCACATAAGTACGTATTAATGTGAATGCTTGTTCAACATGTGTATTTGTTTTGCCACAGACTGCAGCAAGAATGTCCGGCAAAGCAGCGTCCAGCATTGATGACATTAACCTGGATGCGTTGGTACTGGAGGAGGGCATACGGGATGCGCCCGTTTGCATCATTGTGCTCGGCATGGCCGGCTCCGGGAAGACAACATTCACACGGAGCCTGATCGAGCATGCCCAGGCGAAGTTCAATCCGTACGTGGTGAATCTGGATCCGGCGTGCCGGGAAGTTCCGTATGCGGCGCACATCGACATACGCGACACAGTCAACTACAAGGAGGTGATGAAACAGTATCAGCTGGGTCCCAATGGCGGCATCGTAACTGCTCTGAATATGTTCACAACCAAGATGCCCAAGTTTGTGGAGCTGGTGCGTCGTGCCGGCGAACGTGGTCACAAGTGGTGCATCATCGATACACCGGGGCAAATTGAGGTGTTCAATTGGTCAGCATCTGGGAGCATTATCACCGAGGGACTGGCGACCATGTTTCCCACAATTGTGGTCTATGTGATGGATGTGGTGCGCTCTGCTTGTCCCACCACATTCATGTCCAACATGCTCTACGCCTGCTCCATCCTGTACAAGACGCGTTTGCCCTTCCTGGTGGCGCTCAACAAGGTGAGTGGTGCTAAATGACTCTAAATGAGATTCTCTATAAGCAGCTGCTTTTCCCCACTTGCCCAGATTGACATAAAGGATTGCAGCTTTGTGCAAGAGTGGATGACAGACTTTGAGGTGTTCCAGGATGCGCTCGAGGAGGAGCACAGCTATGTCAATAATCTGACGCGCACCATGTCCCTAACGCTGGACACCTTCTACGAGCATCTTATTACTTGCGGCGTCTCAGCCAAAACGGGCGTCGGCTATGGCCCACTAATGAGCCGCATCCTCGACTGTGTCGCCGAATATGAGCAGGACTACAAGCCCGTCTATGAGAAGATGCGGCTGCAGCGCCTCGCCGAGCAGCAGGTAAAGTCACAGCCAGCAGCACACATTGACGCAGCGGGCACAGCGGTGCCCATGGGCCTGGATCTGAATGTGAGTATTCTTTATTACACTCAGAGAAACAATCACCCCACATTTTAGTAAATCGCCATACTTATTATTCAGAAAGAAAATTTGTAAAATTTATGAAGAAGTCTCACAGTGTTTTTTATAAGAACTTATGATTTTACGGCGATTTGATTCGGTGAATGCAACTAACCTCTAATATAAGAACCGAGGCGTACATCGCATTACTTGTTTCTGTATTTAAGAAAGAATTTTTTCTACTTTTTAGAAATTATTTTTTCTCCAAGTGTATGGATAGGGATCTCTCTAATCTAGGAAATCGATAATCGCATATCTTCCACAATTTTAAAGATATTCATGTGGAACATAAGTTGCTGGTAACCTCCTCCAAAGATCGGCATCTACATATTCAGACCACGCGCTTAAAAATCAGAAATGCGTATATCTTCCACAAATTGTAAGCTAGAATCACCAAATGTTGATAGTATGTTCCCGGTAGCTCCCTTTATAGATCGACTAAACCATATATATCACAATTTGTAATTGATCAAATTAGAAAGGTATATTGCTAGTAACATCCTTTAGAATGTGGTACATTTTTTGGTCCAAAAAAGCTTATATTTCCTTAATTTTTGAGCTAAAGTTAGCAGACATGGAAGGTGGATTACTAGGAACGTTCTCCAAAGATTGATATGATAACCCATTTTTCACATCCACTCTCGCCCCAAACAATTGAAAAAGCTTACATCATCCGAAACTTTACAGCTAAAGTTATAATATTTGGAAAGTTGATTTTTAGCAACTTCGTTCAAAAATCAGTCCCCACTGTTATGTGCCACATACTGTCAGCTAGTATTATCCGTTGGTATTAGAGTATTTTGGAAATGTTTCCTATTCGTTGTATTACTTCATGTTTAAAGTAAGTTCTCATTTGCAGGATCCGCCAAGCAATACGGACAACAGTATATTCCTCATGGCGCCGACTATTGTGCCACAGCAAATGGATGCAGATGAGGAGATCGAAAGCGATGCAAAATCCAAAGCAGAGGAACAGAATTTTCAGAGTTTCGTACAAGATCATTTGAATGCCCAGCAAATTAAACGCGATAGACTGGAAAGGAATCAGCAGCAGCAGGAATCGAAGTGATTAAAGCAAATTCTTATCAATTATATTTTTAAGCTGAAAATGAGAAAACACTTTACAAATATATGTTTATACTAGAAAGTGTTTCATGGAGCTGCACTGTCGGGTTAATTTTGAGTTGGCAGACGATCGGATTATTTTTAATATTATTATTTGGGGGCTTTATGGTCTGCACTCTTTTATATATATATTGTGGCTTCTAAAGTTATAGCTTTTCCATCAATCCTAATTTCTGCAGGAATGTGAGAATTCTTTATATTTCTTTGTCTATTTTCTTCGAAATTAAAACATGTTTTTCTAGGTTACAAACACTTTTCGTTTGCTTTGAGGTTTTATGTTTGTCGGTATTAACAACAAAAATATTTTATAAATAATATAATAAAGAATAAAGACATTCATGCACATATTTTTTGACTCCAAGACATACATTTTAACGCCAATAATGATTAATATTGGCCTTTTGAAAATCTTACAAAACAAATTACCAATAAATTTAAATGGTTTGCGATCTACAAGAAAAATGTTTTCTTTGCAGCTTTTGCGTTAGATACCTAGATTACATCTTTTAATTATTTATTTTTTTTATAATATATTTTCTGTGTCGACTATCTTGATTTAATTTATCTTCTATTAGTGGAATTTAAATAAATAAATTTGCCGTGAAAAATATGTTCTAAATGACTCATATTATTTCATCGGAGTGGCAACGCCAAGCTAGTTTTCTTTAAGGAAACGGGCAGATTTGCAGTATTTCGATTTTGGTATTTTATACTCGTTGAGTCGCTGGTAATAGAATATTATAAATGCTATTTCTTTAGTTGCTTATCACTCCAGGAATTTTGATAACTTAGACGAACTCTGGCATAATGAGTGCATCAACGATACGAAAATACAGTGCATCTGTGATATTTTTCCATGGTTCCGGAGATACCGGTCCAAATTTACTGGAATGGGTTCGCTTTCTGCTCGGCCGAGACTTTGACCTGTCACACATAAGAATCGTGTATCCAACTGCTCCCGTCCAGAAATATACCCCACTAAATGGCCAGCTGTCGAATGTGTGGTTCGATCGGAGATCCATTAATATTGCAGCGATGGAGAGCAAAAAGAGCATGTCTCAGTGCTACAATATCGTCCAGCAACTCATCCAGAATGAGGTGGATCAGGGAATACCCCTGAATCGCATAATCGTCGGTGGTTTCTCGATGGGTGGTGCTCTCGCTCTGCACACCGGTTACCATCTGAACACAGATCTGGCCGGGGTCTTTGCCCTCTCCTCGTTCCTCAATCGCCAATCTGTGGTCTACGAATCTCTGGCCAGTCGTGAGTCAGCCAATGGAACTCTTCCCGAACTCCGCATGTTTCACGGGGAGCGGGATACTTTGGTTCCCCTCGAATGGGGACGGGAGACTTTTGAATCCTTGCAGAAATTGGGCATCACTGGCACATTTACGCCCTTGGGAAATACACTGCACGAATTAAAGAAGAGCTCGTTGCTCGAATTGCAGAAATGGATATCAATTAAGTTGCCCGCGTTACAAACTGATATTCAAAATAAACTGTAATCAATCAAATAATACTATTCCCGAGTCGAAAGCCTAAGTTAATAACTCATTATGCTTAGTACATATTGCTAAGTAATAATTTTGTAAAATAAATAAAAAAAAATAATACTGTTACTTTTTGAAAGCTTTAGTTTGGAAATTGTTGGCAGCAACAGGAAAGAACTTTAATTGCTTTTGGATTTTTAACATGATTGAATTTGGAGCCCTGCGTGACTTAATATATATAGTTTATTGTTCGTCTATAATTACATATCCACATTATGTTTAGTGCAGTTTGAGCTGCAGCAGCCAGCGTTAGCAGCGCTCTTTTTGTGCAGCGCTCTATCTTTCTCTCTCTTGATAAGGGGCGTTCGGCCGGTTCGGCTATTCGACCCGAAACAGAATAGGGCCCATGTTCATAAAAAAAAACATAATGCAAGTTTTAGTCGATTTGACGCCTCAATGTATTGTCTGCTCAGTGTTATTGCTTACGAATCGAATTATTATTACTAGGGGGAAAAACTGCACCGCGACCTATGAGATCTATTGTGCCCCCTTCTGAGCTTATAGCTCTTCCATCAGCCCCAACTCCCGCACGAATACGAGGATCTTTGTTGGGTTGAGGTCTTCTATGTTTTTGCACTTCAAAACATGCGCCCCTAGGAGGCTTCTTCTTCTTCTAGCTAAGGCGACACACTCTGCCAGGGTGTGTATCGAGGATTCCTCCTCTCTATCACAAAAACCCAAACTATATATACCCAGTTTTGCCAGGTGACTCCTTAGTCTACAGTGTCCTGTCAATAGACCGGTGAGTATCCTAAGGCTGTTCTTTCTCATGGTTATAATTTGTTTAAATCGTACATGATTATAACCACCTAGGAGACATCTGGCTTGTCGGAGTCCCACTGCCTCCGACCAGCTCTGATGCCGTCTTTGTCTCTCCTCGTTTCTAAGTTCCAGTCGTATAGTGTGTCTCGCTATGCCACAATACGGTTCTGGTCCTGTTAGGGGCCTTCCTGCCCCCATTCTTGCTTGCTTGTCAGCCGCATCGTTTCCCGCTATGTCCCTGTGGCCCGGGACCCATCGTAGGGTGAGCCTGTTATGAGTCCCGAGTAGGTCTAGCTTTGAACGAACTTCATGGACTACCTTCGATGTTATCTTAGTCCCCATTATAGCTTTCAATGCTGCTTGACTATCGGATAGGATGGATATATCCGTATTCAGATAGTTACGTTCTGTATTGAAGTCCGCACATCTTCCTATCGCACACACCTCAGCCTGAAATATGCTGGTGTGCGTTCCCAGGGATTACGAATCGAATTAGTAATGTTAATTTTTCGCTGCTGGCATATTTTGCTGCAGCAGCCGGTGGATCAGCGAAGGCTCTTTGCAGAGAGAGCGCTGTTAACGCTGTCGGCTGCACTACACTTGACTTAGTATGGAAAAAGTGAAAAACTAGACAAGGTGTCGACCTGTTAAGCAGCTGTTTGCATAGTGGCAAATAAAAATTGTAGAATATGTTTCATTATTACGTATTTCATAAACATACGATTAATTACAGCTGTGCTGTAAGGCAGCCAAAACGGCTGTTAAGCATGGTGCAGAGAGAGAGAGAGAGAGCGCGCTGTTATCGCTAGCAACTGCACTGCACTTAACATAATGTACTGTAATTACAATTCAATCAACTACGTTATGCGGCGCCAAATTCAAATATACACAGAATTTAAATTAATAATTGTTTGCTGCTGCTGTGAACAAATATTTATTTTCTAAATTTTAGTATTTGGCATGAATCCGCAACAATTTGATGCACCACACAGGCAGAGTTTTCCACTGCTTTTCCTCTCGTCAAAGTTTTCTCCGGCGTAATGAAAACATAATTCCTCGTTCACATTTATATTTCGTTTGGCAAAGATTGCTAAAAGAAACATTGTTATAAATATATATATTATATATTTCAAATCGCTTACCAATTTTTGGAATTGGGCAATTTGTTCGCACAGCCAAAATCTCACAATTTGGCTCACAGCTATGGTTCAAATAACGGCCAATATTTCCACGTCGAGATGGATCCACAATAGTTATCTCGAGTAAATTGGTCTTCGACTTATGACTTTTGGGTTTAGCGTATTCACATAGATATAATATATAATTCATTAATCGGGTTCTTATCAATCAATTCGAGTCGTCGCTGGGCCTCTGGCAGTGTTAGAAGCTCACCTGCATATTCACAGATGAAAGCTCCGCGGGGTATTGCAACACTTGTGCGCAAACCTTTCGATTTATACAGTGGAGAATTATATATTTCCAGTTTTTTTCTTGGTCCAAATTGCACAAGTCGATTTCTGCATTGGCTTTGGTCACATTCACACAGATCATTGCACTCAACGATAGTGGGAAATTCTCTGGCTGCACTGGTGATTAACACCAATTCCCCATATTCGGGGTTGTATTCAAGGCCACCGCCATGACAACAAACAGCACTGTCTTTGCAACTATAATTACTCGTGCATTTACAACACAGAGTCAGCTGACAATTGTATTCATCTTGCAGGTGCTTAAACTCTGGACTGCCATCGTCAGGCATGAGCACATTTTCCAAAATATATTCCACATTCCCTTCGTGCCCGTATTCATCTTCGATTCCAGTGCTTGTTTCCATTACTATAAGGAGGGAAATAAACAGGGATTAGTGATGCCGAAAGACGGGTAATAATTAAAACTATCGATTATATCAGGGCTCCAGTTTCAAAGAACCATTCATCGATAGCACAAGGTATTGCTACTAAAGCCGATGACATGACGATTTTTGAAGTCGATTTGTGCGCCATTTACCTCTTTTTAGGAATCCTGTAATTCCAAATAAATCGAAATAAATGAGAAGTATATACCATTTTTTTATAAGGAGTTTTTCGTGCGTAACTATTTTGACTATCGATCACAGATCTTAAATATTAGAATTTTAAATAATTCATTATGAATAGGAAAAAATTAAATAAATAATTTAAACGTCGTGTCAAAAAATGGAAATATTATCTGTGCTCTAAACGGGATCAGATATTTTCTTAGTCAACAATTTCCCACTTTTTCTCTCAGAAAATATAGCTTACATTTTGCACTCAGCTCTGCCAGCCCGTTTCCACTCGTAAGCTAGATGAATTGGTCCGCTCCATAAATTTTCCGGTGGTGGCCGATAAACGTCAATTCCATACTCAAATGCAAATGGACCAATTAACTACAAAAAAGGGACAAAAAAGTGAAAATAACAAAAAGAGGATACATTTTAAATTAAGAGTCAATGTGCCCAATCGAACAGATTTTGCATGCAGTCAGTTTTTAGTCGATTTGACTTTGTCTGCTTAGTGTTGTAGTCATTTTATTTTATTTTTATTTAACATAGAATATTTATTTATTATTATCATATCCTTTTCTTGAATAGGCGACTGGGTCTTTCTCAAAAGCGCTTAGCTGCCCTAAGAGAAATATTTAGTTAGGATCGCCGAAATTGTTGACAAGGGATAGATGTTTAGACATTGGTTTTTGGCTTATTTTAGCGGCTAACTCAAATTGAAATATGGCATATCAGTGCGATAAATGGCCAACACGACAACACTGTACAGATGCTATGCAATCCATTCCACTCATTCCAATTATAAGCACTCTTTCTCTTTCTCTCTCTCTCTCTCTCTCAGGCTCTCACTTACTACAAACAGTTGGAAGAGTGGATAAAAGTGAAGTATTTTGGTTATAGTGCAAATATTTCGATGTTTAGCACCGTTTCTTTAAAAGTTACATTTTTTAAAGCTCACAAAGATGGATTTCTTAACCGATCTTCTTACAATTAGAAAATAAAATTACTGTCTTTTTAAATACAAATTAAAATTAAATTAAGCTAAGTTTATTTATTTATTTAATGTCAACTAAAAATATAGGAAAACACAAAAATAAAAGAGGAATTAAATTAAATTTAATTTAAAAAAGGTAATATTTACATTTAAATTTAATAAATACAAAATATTTTTAAGATTTCTGAGGGTATTTAACTGTAAAATTATCCAACAATTGTTGCATGGATTGGGGAAAAAAAATATCAAGCATCAAGAATCACTTTTAAAGAGCTTTGCAGATAGAATGGGATGGATCGAGGGATCGACGAACAATGTTCAAAGCCAAATGAGTTGTAGAAAATGCAATCCAGCATTTGGCTATTTCTTAAGTCTAATAGATCATTCTATGAAAATAAATGTAAATTGGCTTGACTATTTCAGATCTATATATACAGCAAATCATGCAACCTAGCTTAAAAACCTTCCTCACAAGTTGTTCTTTTCCGGAATCCGAAAAGTTTAATTTAATTCCATGTTGGCTTTTTAAGTAATGTTTGTTTAAAGTACACGTAATTAATATTTATATTTTTACATACCTCCTTAATCATTTTTTATTTGAGTTGTAATTTACATTTTATGCACTGGAAATGCACTTAAAATCCTGTAGAAATTTCTGTATTGTTTCAAACTTTTATACGATATCCGGTTATCAATGGGTAACTCAATTTGTACTCTATTCTACGATACCGAAAGCCATTATCAATAACATTTAATTCCTCCCCAAAATCCATTTCGAATTTATTTATTGAGTAACTTACTGCTGTGAGTGATGCTGAGTTGCCTGTTTAATTCATTTAAATAAATAAGATCTTTTTAAGATAAGTAATCAGTTAGGTTTTAAAAACAAACACCAATAAAAATTCATATATAAACAGCACTCTATATTAATAATTAAGTTGAAAGTTCGTTATAATCTCTTAACTAATCGATAATATGAGTATTAGAAATAAGAATTACATCCTTACATGCAATAACAAATTACTGTTTATTAAATAAACAACAACATATCACACAGTTTGTTGTTAGAGAGCAAATTCTATCAGTAAAAACGTTTTTGTCCCTCTATTTTCTTTTCATTTACTATTTCGCTATCAACAATTAACTGGTATAATAGAAAATATAAATATTGTGAAAATTACAGTTTCCGCTGCTTTTATAATTTCCTGTTCCAGTTCTGGTATTTTAGTAAACTATATCATATGGCAGCCATTGGAACAATCGGTCGAACGATGATTTTTTGTATACAAAAACTTTATAATCTCTGCGCGATAAGAGTCGTCTTCCACTGTCTTATCATTCTGAGATTAACCATTTGTTTACAAAAGTATCCGGACGAGCTTTACTCGTTACGCGTATTTTATATATAATATATAGCTCACTCACAACCGAAACTGTACCGTTATAATATTTTGGCTATTCCGGTCTTAATAAAATTGTTTGAGTTCTCTTCAAGCTCTGATTTAATTTCGATCTTTTCAATTTTGCATTTAATATTCAATGGAATTTAAGAATAATCATCAATTGAATTATTAATTTAAGAATGAATAAATTATGCACAGCAAGCATTAAAACACTTATTTCAGGTCCCTGACCGTTTATAAATTAAAGGAAATACTTTGTGCCATAAAACAAATTAAGTTTTCTGAAACCAACAAGGCCAACATTTTATTTGTACCATACGTATTTGTATTTTAAATTTACTAATTTTCAGAATATTTTTTCTTCCGCTGACTAAATCAAAAGAGCGGTATTCTTTATTAATAATTTCGGAATATTATTTATTTCACAATT
The DNA here is from genome assembly GCF_018153295.1 of Drosophila grimshawi. Classification (NCBI taxonomy): domain Eukaryota; kingdom Metazoa; phylum Arthropoda; class Insecta; order Diptera; family Drosophilidae; genus Drosophila; species Drosophila grimshawi. The sequence continues at coordinate 75,205 of NW_025063566.1, forward strand.
TAGATTTAATAACAATTAAATAATTGTTTAAAAAATACAGAAATTACAAAAACTTTATAATTTTGGTAAACAATTTTTGGTACAATTGTACTACATCTAGCAACTGTGTTTCTAACCACACAATATAAATATGAGATATTTTAACAATTGTAATTTTCAAGTTTATGTGCTTTACAAAAATATAATTAAGTTTTTTCTATCTTTTTTTTAAGGTAATAAATATTAATAAATATTTCACTAAGCCAATAGTTAACGAGATCTATGACAACCTTACTCGAATAATCAAATGTACAGAACATTTTTTCTCAATGTACTTTGAAAATACTGCGTTGAGAATCTGTCAAGTAGAAGGCAACTCAACGACTGAGTTTATTTTCTCTCTCTCTCGCTGCAGCAGCAGCTGCTGCGGCTACTTCGGCTCGTGTCTATGTGAGTAGCGTACTGTGTTCGGCTACTGCGAACAATGAGTAGTTGCCTTAGATCAGTAAACCGTGCTTATGTGTGTATGCTCGTATGTATAAATATATTCACTCACACACATTTCGCTCGTCTCACAGAACGCAAATTGTCGCCGCAGTCGGAGAGCTGCCAGACACCAATTGTTTTCAGTTTCTCTCCAACTTCAGACGTGGTAGGTTGTGTGCGGCTGCGTTAGTTCGCAATAAGCATTAAAATTAATATAATACAAGTTGTTTATTAATTTAACATTTATTTCAGCAAACCTAAAAACGAAAGCAAAATGTGTAAATGTCTGGCTGGTAACGTAGCGTGCTGGTAAGTTTAGTTTACATAAAAAAACACTTGTTTGCCCTTTGCCTGTGTGTGTGTATATAAATGTATGTGCATATAAATATAAATATATATGTAAATGTGCGTAAACACTTCCTTAAGTACATACATATATGTATGCATGCATGTATAAACATGTTCAGCCCAACCCATCGAGCACTTTTCTAGAGCTTTTGTGTCTAGGGGATGACTGCACATACAAATTTAAAAGCTAATTTAATTACCAACACTAATATCATATAAAATGTGCACAAGTAAAGTGAAAGTGATACAAGCATTACAGTTGAATGAGTAGCTAAACAAGTGCACACACAGATACTTACATGCATACATACGAAAATTTAAATGTACACACATACATATAAACATACTTTAAATTTAGTGCACCAACAGTTTGTTTTGCATGTTATCATAGTCGTAAATTACAGTAAACATTTGTATATATTGTGTGTATATATGTCATCATTATACTTACACACAGACACAAATACTACGTACAGGCAGCAGCTTATTAAGGCATTGGAGTTCTAAATAGAATCAACCGTTTCTACCTGCATACCTGCCCATGCCTAATTCCGATTTGCCGCCCAAATGAGTGCATATGTATGTATGTATGCGTGTCCCCGTGTGTGTATGCTTGTATGCGTGTATTGTCGAGATTATGCATTAGGTATGCAAGCAAAATCAAAAACACAAGCAGCCCTACGGAATGAGAATATATGCAGGTGTCCTGATCTTTGGCTCTTATACTTGTATTAATACTTATACATTAAATACCACCAGGAATCTGATGGATATTTTAAATTTGTTTAATTTAAATCGAATATTAAATTTTATTTTTAATTTAATTAATTTTTTGCTTATGGTTTTTTTTCTGTCGAATATAATATATAAGTTCTCGTATACCAGGCGCAGATTAAGGTTGCTTTATTTGATCGATAACTGCCTCCCTTTTTCGATTATCGATACATTTAAATTTCCGATAGTAATGAATGCTACACTTTTAAAGGCAGACTCTAATTTATACAGAATATACATATGCATATTATTGATCAACCTCCCAAATTTGATCAAGATCGGTAAAGAAACACCCAAGCTATAGTCGAAAATATATCCTCATGCTGATCTCATTTCTATCAGCAGCCGCAAGCATTTTCTGTATGTATCAATATAATCGACGCGAGCGTCAATATGTCTGTGTGTATTCTGCAGACCCCCGTTACCCCGTTATGATTGCGTGTACGTATATACATATGTATGTATTTATGTATATGTACGTGTTTGTTGCCAGTCAGCTAGGATCAGTTCGGGCTTGTTCAGTGCCTGTGCTTGCTATAAGAAATGAGTGCTATAAGAATAAGCTCAAGTCATATTAGCATAATTAACATAATATCCACATCCTTTCATTATATGAATCTCTTTCTCTCAACACTGTAAATAGAGTAATTTTCACTTCAGTTAAATTTACAGTCTTAGCTAAGAGCAGCCGCAATTTACAAGTTACAAAAATTCGCTAGACAATAGTGAATTAAAATATACAAAAATATTCTACAACTATAATTAAACCATCCCCTATGAAATATATGACGAACATATAAGCTAGTATGTCCTTATGACAATATAACAATACTACTTGTATATATGTATATATATCTTATCTTGTTACACATGGGCAACGTTACGCATTGTTAACCCAGACTATCATCCCTAACTTCATGTATACATTTCATTCATACATACATACATACATCAGTCTGTATCTGAATTTAAATGCGTATTTGCCTGGGTCCAGCTTGTTCCGGCTCCACTGGGGCGAGACAATTTGACTAAGTATGTTTTACTACTTGTCTCTCCTCAACCCTGGTAAATGAGCTCACCACGAATATCTTTCAGTTAGCCGACAGCTGGACGCCAACATAACATTTTAATGCGGAAGCACAGAAGTGACCAGAAGTCGCTTTTAGTCAAGGGCTGAAAACTTTTTTATTATAAGTAACCACCATATATATTTTCAATAATTCCAACTATATTTCGCCTTTTGTGTATATTTACGATTGTCAGAAAGCGTAGAGTTAAGTTGTGGAAATACATATATATGTATATAAACTGAGCTATATAAATGGCAAAAAATAATCTTTTAAAAAAAGAAACAATGATTAAGGTTCGGATGGGAAAGTATTACGAATTACAATTTCATACCAAATCAGTTCAAATCAGGGGCTTACAGTCTTGTTTTGAATTGTGTCCTGAACCCTTCAGTCTCTGAAAAAAGTAATTGCCAGTTAAAAAAGTTTGGGAAAAAATTAAATTTTATCACAATTTCAAAACCATTAGTTTTGCAAGTTACTGAGAATCTGGAAGTATTTAAATAATCTAAAATTTTTTTATATTTAAACTCACTTTGTTATTTAGGCGAGCACATTTTTCTAAAAAAGAAGTATACAATTCATCAAATGTGTACAAATATACAGCTATGCATGATAATCTCATTCTCAGTACTAATGTTTGCTTAATCCACTTTTTACGTTTAAATATTTACTTATTTTGAATTAATAAGTTACACTGATTCCTTTACAATAATATTATAATGTACTCATTTCAGCTGCTTCAATTGCGCACTCAACGTTCTTGTTTCAATAATCAGTGCGTTCTTGGTGATCTTTATAATTGTTGGATTAATAGTCTACTTTGTTTACTACTACGAAAAGGAGGACGAAGTTACAAAGCTTCATAATGATATTCAAGATGGGATTAAAAATACATTCGACAATTTAAAAAATAAATTAAGCCCATAATCTATAAGGTATGTTGCTGAAAATGATTTTTTTGCATTTAATCAAACATTTAGTTCAATACTTTATTTTTTTTTTTCAGCACCATCTTTCAATACCAGCCTCGTTTAAGCTTGCTTATGCCTAGCGTTTCATCCTTTACATTGACTACAATTTTCACGACAAATGCTATTTATATGTATAGCTTTTTAAAACACAAGTGCAGATGTACAAAAGCAAACGAATAATGGAAAGTTTTTGCATTTTTAGTATTCTTTATAAATACAGTATAAGGTTTGATAAATATTTATGTGTGTTTTGATGTACACGAAATGTTCTTTTGAATCTCAAAAACATTAATTTATTTGAATCCATATACAATAAAAAATAACGTTTTAAAGCATAGCCAAAATCAGTTTACTTTCTTAACATATTTTTACATATATGATATATTGATATATAATTAGATGTGATGCGTGTAGTAAGTATTTGTACAGAATGTGCTTTATACAAACAGTTATAGCAGCTTTATTTTTAGAAGCAGAAAATGTTTATGTTTGACGGGGTAATGTGGAATTTATGTGATTTGATTTTATTTAACAAAAACTTCAAGTATGTGCGTCTGTTCCCATTATAGCCTATTCACTTAAAAACTATGATGAAAAGAAACCTAATTCAAATCTTTTAGCACTTTCTGCTAGAGGGCTATAGTGTTCCAACTTAGCATAGTTTTCAATTGACTTCTGATTTTTAATTTAAAAAATAACTTCGAATTGACTATCAAAACACTTTCTTTTGCATCCGATATTAAAATATTATACTATAGTTAGTTTGGCTTAGTTTTATATCGAGATTGTTTAATTAATTAATTTAATTTTGAGATTGTTGTTTTTGATGCCATTATCGATGCTTATTTGTGGCATAAATTGGAAAATGTACAACAATCAGATAAACTTTAAGACCAATCCGACCACGCCTTTTCGAGACAAAAATCTTTGACATCGAACTATTATACCATATAGATTACAAGGCAAACAATCGTTCACAAAATTTCCATTGACCCAGTGTGCACTGTCACCCCTATTTTCTACTTCAATACTTATATACTCAAAGATATGTATGAAGTTTGTTTGTATGCGGATTAAAATGCGTATTTGTCTGGCTCCAGCAAGTCCCGGCTCCAGTCGGGCGAGGCAATATATAAAATACATAACTATGTTTTGCTATTTCTCTCCACCCTCGTTAAATTCACCAAGAATATTCTTCAGCTTGCCGACAGCTGGGCGCCAATTCAATGTTTGTATGCATAAGCACCCTGTGAGTACACTTAGAAAAAAGTTTCCTTGAAATTAAAAAATCATACTCACCGTATTATTTAGAAAGTATATTTCTAAAATGGAAAGTTGTGCCTTAATAAAAATCAGTATAATTTTTTTTCTTGATTTATCTAAATTCCATTGGGTTGATTTTTTTATTATTTACATTTGTTCCATCAATAATAGCTTTTTTATTACTTACATGTATTTATTTATTAACATTACTTTGCCATTATAGGAACATTTAAAATAGTTTTTTGAATTCACATAATTTGATTTAAAAAACTTGCGATTTTACGGGGATTCGATTCCGAAATTTGTTTTCGTATATTTAGAAGTTTTTTGTAAAAACAAGAAGCTCTTTCCAGTTTCCATTGCGATTTATTCAAAGGATTTTTTTTCTTTCTTAGTGTAGAAGTCGCGTGCTCAAGGGTTGAACATTTGTTTGACTATCATAATTTTGTCGCATCAACGGTGACGTCTCTGGCAAAATATGTATTTATAGATATAGACATAAATACATTTTTTACAAGCTTTAATAAACTAGAATCGGTGACGGAGCTTCTATTTCTATGCTATTGGCTGTAAAGATAGTCTTATGAAGATAGGACGTTTAAAGACGAAATATTTTCATACTTTGCTGCAGGCTGTACACTAGTCACTGCTGGCTAGATAGTATTTGTGGTCCAAGATATCCAAGAAATTTGGACCAAGCCCGCTGACACTCACTTTCAACTGTTATAATTTCCCCTACAAATTTGTTTAAGTTTATTATGAAATTTAGATGTGAGTAAGTTTACTCGGATAAAGGAACTCTTCTTTGTTAATTTTCGTAATATTTCCGGGGCTGTTCAATCGCTCGTTGTTTTCCATAAATTTCATTTAAGAACAGAGTCATTTTTATACCCTACTATAGAGTAATAGTTACAATAATGCAATACATTTTAAGTAAACTTTCACATCTATCATTTTGTAAAATTTGGATTGGTTTTTAAATTTTTTCCATCCACTTTTTTTTTTTAGGATTATTTCACGTAATGACATTAACGTCATTGTTATGACTTAAGAGTTTCAAATTAGCAACACTGAAATTAAAATTAAGATTTCAAATGGACAATTTTTGAAAAATTCTTGTGGGGTAATCAGTACAACACGGAGGTAGAGGATGATTCCCAGTAGGAGGCTTAAACCAATCTTAAGATAGTAAGCTTAGTATAAATTTAAACATCTACAAAACGAGATGTGTTTTAATAGGTTTAAACCTTAAGTATCTGTTCATTTTAACTTTAAGTATTATATATTTTTTATGTATTTAATTATTTAATTTAAAAATGAAATGTGTCTCTCTTTGATCAATTTAACCCAAAATTCATGCTCATAATTTTGTTCGAAAAGCTCAGACCTTCTCTTAGATTTTTAAATAGATACTTCTGAAAAATAGAACAGTGGGTGAATGCAAAATGTTTATGAAGGTCAGTCACGCAATAGCGTGTAGAGATGGACACGCTACTTTGGCTAATTGAGCCATTCAAGTGAAATTCAGTAGCTTAATGTGTTATTAATTGTTTTTACCAAGAGGAATAAAGAAGAAATTGTTCTTCCTTTATCACTCCTGGGTATTCTGTCAGAAAAGACTTCGGCATCTGGGTCAAAGCCTTCTTAGAAACTTTTTAGATCTACCGAGTTAGAGATTAATAACCTTTCCTTATCTACCTCACCTTAATTTGTTGTGATGCTTAATAACATAAACTTGGGCTGCATAAACATTTCGGATAATGATTTACCACATTGTTTGTCATCAGAAATATATCCTGATCTTGTTTAAAGATAACTAATTAAAATGTAAATCTACAGTAGCTAATCAAACCAACAAATCTAAGTGGCTATTAAATTATTTGCTTCGAACAATAATATTACTGAGTCATTTTAATTATATCAAAAAGATGAATGTGAATAATTCCGGTAACAATTCTGAATTAAAAAAGCTGATTCTTCTATACTGGGCAACTTTTTGCGCTACAGCTTTTTGATAGCTTTATTTTCCCATAACACAATGTTATTTCCACGTTACAAATTTGATTCAAATATACTTAGACTTAGACTAGAAGCCAAACGCTACGTCTTTCTATCAACACTTTGTTTATTGAAGGTTTGAAGCCAATTTCTAAGCCATTTCACAACTAGAGTAACTAACGAACGATTACTGAAATGAAGGTTTGAAGCCATCGCTAAACCTTCTCACAAACGAGAATGATTAAAAACGATCGATAAGCTAGAGCTATGCGAAACAACTGATTAGCTGCAGCAGTCACCCGATCAGCGAACGCCCTTTATCGAGAGAGAGAGCGCTACAAAAAGAGAGCGATGCTAACGCTGGCTGGTGCAGCTCACTCCACTTAACATAATATGCATATGTAATTCAGACTGTAATGTCGTACACATTTTAAAAAAAATTGCTAGAAGAAACTTGGCAATGCTTGCCTAAATTCTCCATCGCCGTATATATTCAAACAATCGGGACCCGTCAACGAACTAGCTCTGTTCGGGAATGTGGGCGGGGTTTTTGTTGATATATCTCGGCACACTACGTGAATTTTATTTATATGGTCCCTAAAAGCCCACGAAGATATCCAAAAGAATAATCAAGATTAAAATAAAAAAAGAGGGGAATGGCATAAATAGAAATTAAGGAGAAAAGGAAAAAATAAAGGGGGAGGTAACCAAGGACACGTCGGTAGCCACGACCGCGGTGTGGTCTTGGTGGCCTAAGCCAGCCCTGTGTCGATGACCTTAGTCATTTACTTGAGACGAGGCTTCAGCTGACACGGTGATTGGGGCCTGGAGATGC
>NW_025063567.1:0-4455 GCF_018153295.1 Drosophila grimshawi
GTTCTTCCCGCTGAGGCTGTCCGGAAATGGTGAAAGAAAATTGTGAAATTCGTCCATTTGGTATTTGATTTTCGCTCTGCTGCTAATGAGACGCATTTCCAAGTTTTTTCCGGATGTTTTTAAGGCATTTTCCAACTAAATTGAGCGCTGGCAAAATGTTTTTAATTAAGTTTCGAGTGGGTGACACATTTCAAAGAAAATCAAATCAAAACGAAAATCGATGACAACTTTTCATACAAACTTTTGACGGAGAATATCCCTACTATTTAATTGACTTTGAAAAGTTGTCCATTTTGTCTGGCGTTGCATGTTTTGGTCTAATCAAATCTTGGACAACTTTAATTGGACAGCATTTTAAACTGACAATTAGCTATGCGAATATAAACGAGATGTGCCCCGTTGCAACAGATTGGATTAAAGTCCATTTGCATGCCTGGCTATAAAAAAGAAGGCGCAACAGTTGCAACTAGCTAGTGGGATCTACAAGGGGCAGACAGCAGCCACTGCGCATGTGACCACGCAGCCTTTCGATGTGTGCGTGTGTGTGTGTGTGTATGTGGATGGTGGGGGCAGAACAGGGTTCGGGTGTCGGATTCCGGGTTTCGTTTGGGTTTGTTATGTAAACAAATTTGGCAGATGTCTGCCGGATGATGGGCTTTTCGGCGTGTCTGCGACAACTTTACAACTGCCACAGAGTTTAGCTTTGGGCGCCCACGAATTCTGCCTGAATCTGACTCAGGCGGAGCGACGGCAATCGATAAACGGTCAGCTTTAAGCGCATTAAAGTCCATTTTTTTTGTCTATTATCCCTTTGGTCCCGATTCGCTTGTCAGTGCGAAATGATTATAGCATGAAAGCCAAACATTACACTTAACCCATTTCTAGCACCTTTGTGAGTTATTTCATTTATTTGGCTACTGCTCGAAATTTGTAATCTATTTTAACAAGAATACCAGTTGGTTGCCACTTGAAAATACTTGAGGGAAGTGGCTCTAACAAGGGACTATAAAACATATTATACCCCCACAATCAGTCCATTCGACTGGTTGGCCAAACTGGTGACAATAAGGACGACAAAAACAACATTTTAACTGATTGCGTTTCGATAAGTACGCTTTTAATGTGCGGCGATGTTAGTGTGTTTTGTGTGTTTGTGTATTTGAGTGTGTGCTTTTGCTTAACACAACACTACACAACACAACAGAACACAACACCAGAAGCCAAACTATCTAGCAAACTTGCAGTTCGCAGGGATATACAAACATACAGCAGGCAAACAAACATTTAATATCCTGTAAATTTAATTTTGCCTGGCCAAGCAATTATTGCTTCTCCTCTTTTGAGTTGGAAATTGACAAAAATGTTAAGCTTTTAAAATGAAATTCGAAGGCATTTGTAATTAACATGTTTTTAAATTATGGATCATAATATCTGTGTGCCGAAAGCCTGCCTGTTTCTTGATATTCTTGTCAATGCCTCATTATAATGAAGGCAGCAAAAATGTGGTAGGTCATGAGGATGTCTAAAGATGTTTCACGTTATACATGAAACGTCAGAATCTAATTTTGGATATCTGCCAAAAGAATCTCAGCAAGTATTTTCAGTGCAGGATATATCGTATTCGATTAAGCTCGACACTAATCACTGAGTCCTGTTTTGTGTGTAAAACAAGCATGTGTGTTCGTGTGTGTATTTTGCGTGTGTGTTTGTGTGTGTGTGCGTTTGGTATGAGTGTACATACATATGTGTTAGTTTGCGAGCTGTCACCCAATAACCGCAGCATTGCGTGACCAGTTTTCATGTATGTGGCTTCACTTTGCTTTTGAGTTGTATGTGGTTGTGTGTGGACCGTGTGGGCTGTAAATTATGTAATTTTTAGGAGGCGTATCCTCTGTCATTATTTCTCTGGGTGTGTGTTTATATAAAAATCAAAAATTTTGACACTAATTGAAATATGTCAGAGATTACCAAACCGGCCCTAAGTAATGCCAAACAAACGATAAGCCCCATTTCATCATACCACAATCCCAGGGGCCATCCATAAAAGGAAATTATGTAAATTTCTTGCTGCGCTCGGACACTTTTCAATGCACGTGCCCCTCACGTCCTGTGCTTTGGCTTGATTGAATGCCCACTAACTGCCTTGGCTTCGATGTGCTCCATTAACAGCAACAACAAGAACAACCACAACAATAATGAAAACTTTTCAGAACCAAAGTGCATTGGAATTGTGTGTCCATTAAAGTGTTTTCTGATATTTATTTGTATACCCAATAAGCAGAGAAAGAATAGAATAGAATTATGTTCTATAGAATAGAAGCAGCAGACTTAAATCTAAAGCCACAAGCATCGAATTTATAAATTTAAATATAACAATTCTGGCTGCTCTGCAGAAATTTAGGTGACTTAATTTATAATTTAGAACTCGACAAATAAAGGCATCTGTAGACAGTTGCATTCATTTTTCTTTCTTTCTATAATTAAGCTGAGTAGTTTAGTAATGCACAGTCGATATTTTTAAATTTAAAATTAAATTTCGAGCTCGGCTTTCTTCTTTCGTCTCAGATAGATGTGCCTACCAGATTTGATTTCAGCTTTGATGTTACCTTAAATATACTTCTGCTGAACTTAGGCATGGGCAGCTACACAGATTAGGCACAGACACGGCTTAACGAGTCAACTATTTCAATTTGCGTCTTTGCGCCGGTCAAGAGGACATGAACCTAAGTAAGCTAAGACTAGCAGCATAATTTCCACACTCTGTCAAGAGTTCGTTGCCTCGACCTACAATATGACGAGTAACCTGGTGGAGTCAACGACAGAGAGACAGTGGCTGCCAGCCGAGATTTGCGTAAAAAAGAAATTTCAGTTTAATAACAAAAATGACAGCGATAAATCAATGATTATTGCCCATTGTACGTGGCCGGGTAATGAGGGGATGGGGCAGCTGGGAGCTCGTTTTTAGCTTGAGTTTGTTTTTTTCCGGCGCTTTAAAGTGGCTGCTCGTTGCCGTACAGAAATCCGAGATATTTTTATGGGCCACTTGGCCGATAAAAAGTCTGGCCAGACCTCAGCCTCAGCCTCAGTCTCAGTCTCACTCTCGTTCTCCGAGTCCGAGTCTGAGTCGCAGTCTAGTGGTGTCGCTTAGCTGGCGCTTCTGTAACTTTGTCGCTTTGCCGCCCTGGCGCTGTGTGCCCAATAAATTCAGCTACATAATATTGAAAATTTCCAGCTATGGTTCCCTTCTCTGGCCTGCCAGAGTGTTGAGTTATAAAACGTAATTGAGGTAGTATTTCATGCCAAATGGTTGCTCCGTTTGGAAGGCCCAGTCCCAATGGCAGGTGGTTTTTCAGAGATTGAGAGAGAGAGACGGAGAGAGAGTGTGATTCCTGTAAAATATGAACCATTATAATCACATTTACGATTTTGGAATCCCATAAGCTCTGGGAGAAAAACGATGACACAAACAGAAACGCTGCTCTCAGTCTGTATGGGGTACATTTGCTACGTTTTAGTTTTCAATATCCCATCAAGATTTATTCTATCAATTTGACACCATAGTAACAAAGATATATTGTCGACTTAAAGCTAACGCTTTTACACCAACACTGAGTCTAGCTGAGCATAATGTTCTGCTGTATTAAAGTGCACTAATGCATTTACCTTTAATAACCCACACAGACTAAAGAGATTGCATATTTTATGCAATTGGAACTTAATATTTAATATTAATATGCTATGGTATTTTCTACTTGCGTTGAATTCGGCTTTTCACTTATCTGATTTAAAATTGTTTCGGTTTAATCCTGCCATAAACTTGCTGTTAATTTGCCATCAATTGAAAGGCGTAAATTATAATAATTAATCTCCATGTTTATACGTATAATACATTTATTTTTATTACTGTCGCTTGATATTACTTGGTGTATATATGTTATACATGGTACATACATATGTATACATGTAAAACAGCTTTAGTAGCCATTGTCGTCTGCCAGGTAATTTCAACTTGAACAAAGCTCCTTTCACATACCGAAGTCCGTCTTCCCCACAAATGTCGGACTGCCCACCATGCCTAATGCAAATTAATTGCTCTTACAAATTAGCTGGGAAAACAAAAACGTTTCGATTTGGGAGCTAAAAATACGTTGACCACCCCCAATACGTAATTATACGTACGGTTAAATATAGGCAGACCTACAAATACCCTAGTAAAAGCTTATATGCGTGGAATTGGCTTGTGAGTCTGAGGTAGAAACAAAAGTTAAAGTTTGCTTAACAGTATCCAATGTATCCAATAATATGTAGGAGTAGTAGGGGTAGTTGAAGCGAATCTCACAAGAATCCTAGATAACTTACATCTTAAGGCTACAATTGTTGTACCTAACCAATATACCCCTTGAGCAGAAGCAGTGTAAGCATTCAAACAACAGCCGCGTGGCAAGTTAACAAAAG
>NW_025063568.1:0-2164 GCF_018153295.1 Drosophila grimshawi
AAACTGCATTAAAATAATTTGACTTCCGACTCATCTAAGAAAGATATTAAGGGATATTCTTCGATTAATAGAAAATATATGGAAAGCATTAAATAGGGTCTACCTTGAAATAAATGGCCATATCTTCGTACCAAAATTGCCCCATTTCAATTATAAAAGTGTTTTTAGAATTCACTCGATCTTTGGAACAAAACTGCATTAAAATAATTTGACTTCAAACTCATCTAAGAAAGATATTAAGGGATATTCTTCGATAAATAGAAAATATATGGAAAGCATTAAATAGGGTCTACCTTGAAATAAATGGCCATATCTTCGTCAAAAATTGCCCCATTTCAATTATAAGGTGTTTTTAGAATTCACTCGATCTTTGGAACAAAACTGCATTAAAATAATTTGACTTCCGACTCATCTAAGAAGATATTAAGGGATATTCTTCGATTAATAGAAAATATATGGAAAGCATTAAATAGGGTCTACCTTGAAATAAATGGCCATATCTTCGTCAAAAATTGCCCCATTTCAATTATAAAGGTGTTTTTAAAATTCGCTCGATCTTTGAAACAAAACTGCATTAAAATAATTTGACTTCCGACTCATCTAAGAAAGATATTAAGGGATATTCTTCGATTAATAGAAAATATATGGAAAGCATTAAATAGGGTCTACCTTGAAATAAATGGCCATATCTTCGTCAAAAATTGCCCCATTTCAATTATAAAGGTGTTTTAGAATTCACTCGATCTTTGGAACAAAACTGCATTAAAATAATTTGACTTCCGACTCATCTAAGAAAGATATTAAGGGATATTCTTCGATAAATAGAAAATATATGGAAAGCATTAAATAGGGTCTACCTTGAAATAAATGGCCATATCTTCGTCCAAAATTGCCCCATTTCAATTATAAAGGTGTTTTTAGAATTCACTCGATCTTTGGAACAAAACTGCATTAAAATAATTTGACTTCCGACTCATCTAAGAAAGATATTAAGGGATATTCTTCGATAAATTGAAAATATATGGAAAACATTAAATAGGGTCTACCCTGAAATAAATGGCCATATCTTCGTCCAAAATTGCCCCATTTCAATTATAAAGGTGTTTTTAGATTTCACTCGATCTTTGGAACAAAACTGCATTAAAATAATTTGACTTCCGACTCATCTAAGAAAGATATTAAGGGATATTCTTCGATAAATAGAAAATATATGGAAAGCATTAAATAGGGTCTACCTTGAAATAAATGGCCATATCTTCGTCCAAAATTGCCCCATTTCAATTATAAAGGTGTTTTTAGAATTCACTCGATCTTTGGAACAAAACTGCATTAAAATAATTTGACTTCCGACTCATCTAAGAAAGATATTAAGGGATATTCTTCGATTAATAGAAAATATATGGAAAGCATTAAATAGGGTCAACCTTGAAATAAATGGCCATATCTTCGTCAAAAATTGCCCCATTTCAATTATAAAGGTGTTTTAGAATTCACTCGATCTTTGGAACAAAACTGCATTAAAAAATAATTTGACTTCCGACTCATCTAAGAAAGATATTAAGGGATATTCTTCGATAAATAGAAAATATATGGAAAGCATTAAATAGGGTCTACCTTGAAATAAATGGCCATATCTTCGTCAAAAATTGCCCCATTTCAATTATAAAGGTGTTTTTAGAATTCACTTGATCTTTGAAACAAAACTGCATTAAAATAATTTGACTTTCGACTCATCTAAGAAAGATATTAAGGGATATTCTTTGATTAACAGAAAATATATGGAAAGCATTAACTAGGGTCTACCTTGAAATAAATGGCCATATCTTCGTCAAAAATTGCCCCATTTCAATTATAAAGGTGTTTTTAGAATTCACTTGATCTTTGAAACAAAACGAATTAAAATAATTTGACTTCCGACTCATCTAAGAAGATATTAAGGGATATTTTTTTCGATAAATAGAAAATATATGGAAAGCATTAAATGGGGTCTACCTTGAAATAAATATGTTATATCTTCGTCCAAAAATATCCCCATTTCAATTATAAGTGTTTTAAAATTCAGTAATCTTTGGAACAAGGCATTAAAATAATTTGACTTCCGACTATCTAAGAAAAGATATTAGGGATATTTTGATTAACAGAAAATATATGGAAGCAATACGTA
>NW_025063569.1:0-3460 GCF_018153295.1 Drosophila grimshawi
ATAAAAAGGGCTTCATAATGTTGAAAGAAATTCTACCTTCCTGACGAATTATTGGCGAAGATACATCCGTTTGAATTTGGAAACAGAAACTTAAAACGTCGATTTCTCGAAATGACTTCGAGACTACATATTTTCAGCTTTTGATGCACAGTCAAAATATATAAAAAAGGGCTTCATAATGTTGAAAGAAATTCTAACTTCTGACAATTATTGGCGAAGATACATCCGTTTGAATTTGGAAACAGAAACTTAAAACGTCAATTTCTCGAAATGACTTCAAGACTATATATTTTCAGCTTTTGATGCATAGTCAAAATATATAAAAAGGGCTTCATAATGTTGAAAGAAATTCTAACTTCTGACAATTATTGGCGAAGATACATCCGTTTGAATTTGGAAACAGAAACTTAAAACGTCAATTTCTCGAAATGACTTCAAGACTACATATTTTCAGCTTTTGATGCATAGTCAAAATATATAAAAAGGGCTTCATAATGTTGAAAGAAATTCTAACTTCTGACAATTATTGGCGAAGATACATCCGTTTGAATTTGGAAACAGAAACTTAATACGTCAATTTCTCGAAATGACTTCGAGACTACATATTTTCAGCTTTTGATGCAGAGTCAAAATATATAAAAAGGGCTTCATAATGTTGAAAGAAATTCTAACTTCTGACAATTATTGGCGAAGATACATCCGTTTGAATTTGGAAACAGAAACTTAAAACGTCGATTTCTCGAAATGACTTCGAGACTACATATTTTCAGCTTTTGATGCAGAGTCAAAATATATAAAAAGGGCTTCATAATGTTGAAAGAAATTGTAACACATCTGACAATTATTGGCGAAGATACATCCGTTTGAATTTGGAAACAGAAACTTAAAACGCCAATATCTCGAAATGACTTCGAGATTACATATTTTCAGCTTTTGATGCAGAATCAAAATATATCAAAAGGGGTCCCATAATGTTGAAAGAAATTCTAACTTCTGACAATTATTGGCGAAGATACATCCGTTTGAATTTGGAAACAGAAACTTAAAACGTCAATTTCTCAAAATGACTTCGAGACTACATATTTTCAGCTTTTGATGCAGAGTCAAAATATATAAAAAAGGTCTTCATAATGTTGAAAGAAATTCTAACTTCTGACAATTATTGGCGAAGATACATCCGTTTGAATTTGGAAACAGAAACTTAAAACGTCAATTTCTCGAAATGACTTCGAGACAACATTTTTTCAGCTTTTGATGCAGAATCAAAATATATAAAAAGGGCTTCATAATGTTGAAAGAAATTCTAGCCTCTGACAATTATTGGCGAAGATACATCCGTTTGAATTTGGAAACAGAAACTTAAAACGTCGATTTCTCGAAATGACTTCAAGACTACATATTTTCAGCTTTTGATGCACAGTCTAAATATATAAAAAGGGGTTTCATAATGTTGAAAGAAATTCTAACTTTCTGACAATTATTGGCGAAGATACATCCGTTTGAATTTGGAAACAGAAACTTAAAACGCCAATATCTCGAAATGACTTCGAGACTACATATTTTCAGCTTTTGATGCAGAATCAAAATATATAAAAAGGGGTTCATAATGTTGAAAGAAATTCTAACTTCTGACAATTATTGGCGAAGATACATCCGTTTGAATTTGGAAACAGAAACTTAAAACGTCAATTTCTCAAAATGACTTCGAGACTACATATTTTCAGCTTTTGATATAGAGTCAAAATATATAAAAAGGTCTTCATAATGTTGAAAGAAATTCTAACTTCTGACAATTATTGGCGAAGATACATCCGTTTGAATTTGGAAACAGAAACTTAAAACGTCAATTTCTCGAAATGACTTCGAGACAACATATTTTCAGCTTTTGATGCAGAATCAAAATATATAAAAAGGGCTTCATAATGTTGAAAGAAATTCTAGCCTCTGACAATTATTGGCGAAGATACATCCGTTTGAATTTGGAAACAGAAACTTAAAACGTCGATTTCGCGAAATGACTTCAAGACTACATATTTTCAGCTTTTGATGCAGAATCAAAATATATGAAAAGGGCTTCATAATGTTGAAAGAAATTCTGACTTCTGCCAATTATTGGCGAAGATACATCCGTTTGAATTTGGAAACCGAAACTTAAAACGTCAATTTCTCGAAATGACTTCGCGACTACATATTTTCAGCTTTTGATGCAGAGTCAAAATATATAAAAGGGCTTTCATAATGGTGAAAGAAATTCTATCTTCTGACAATTATTGGCGAAGATACATCCGTTAAGAATTTGGAAACAGAAACTTAAAACGTCAATTTCTCGAAATGACTTCGAGACTACATATTTTCAGCTTTTGATGCAGAATCAAAATATATAAAAAGGGCTTCATAATGTTGAAAGAAATTCTAACTTCTGACAATTATTGGCGAAGATACATCCGTTTGAATTTGGAAACAGAAACTTAAAACGTTAATTTCTCGAAATGACTTCGAGACTACATATTTTCAGCTTTTGATGCAGTATCAAAATATATAAAAAGGGCTTCATAATGTTGAAAGAAATTCTAACTTCTGACAATTATTGGCGAAGATACATCCGTTTGAATTTGGAAACAGAAACTTAAAACGTCGATTTCTCGAAATGACTTCGCGACTACATATTTTCAGCTTTTTGATGCAGAATCAAAATATATAAAGGTCTTCATAATGTTGAAAGAAATTCTAACTTCTGACAATTATTGGCGAAGATACATCCGTTTGAATTTGGAAACAGAAACTTAAAACGTCAATTTCTCGAAATGACTTCGAGGCTACATATTTTCAGCTTTTGATGCAGAGTCAAAATATATAAAAAGGTCTTCATAATGTTGAAAGAAATTCTAACTTCTGACAATTATTGGCGAAGATACATCCGTTTGAATTTGGAAACAGAAACTTAAAACGTCGATTTCTCGAAATGACTTCGAGACTACATATTTTCAGCTTTTGATGCACAGTCTAAATATATAAAAAGGGCTTCATAATGTTGAAAGAAATTCTAACTTCTGACAATTATTGGCGAAGATACATCCGTATGAATTTGGAAACAGAAACTTAAAACGTCAATTTCTCGAAATGACTTCAAGACTACATATTTTCAGCTTTTGATGCATAGTCAAAATATATAAAAAGGGCTTCATAATGTTGAAAGAAATTCTAGCTTCTGACAATTATTGGCGAAGATACATCCGTTTGAATTTGGAAACAGAAACTTAATACGTCAATTTCTCGAAATGACTTCGAGACTACATATTTTCAGCTTTTGATGCAGAATCAAAATATATGAAAAGGGCTTCATAATGTTGAAAGAAATTCTAACTTCTGACAATTATTGGCGAAGATACATCCGTTTGAATTTGGAAACAGAAACTTAAAACATCGATTTCTCGAAATGACTTCGAAACTACATATTTTC